>NW_028132950.1:0-191866 GCF_964374135.1 Grampus griseus | reverse complement strand
CAAACAAGAGTAATAATTACCGTAATTTTGAGTAACACTGACAATGGTAATTTTCATTACTATAAATCTCAGGATTTCTCATTTAACTAATGTCCACATTATAGTGAATCGAGCTTGTAACACAAAAACATCATTAATTTTTTTTTTATGCCCAATATCGCCGTCGGGCCATCTGGTTGACCTCACCTCAGCAGTCACCTGGGGAAGCGTCAGTAGTGCTAATCTCATCCAGAGGGATCCTTGAGGCACACCGACGAAAGCGCACCTTGACACTCCGGCTCCACTCAGTCCACCATCCGTACCATTTCTCAACACGGGGCAAATAGAAAAGGGGACGCCGGGCCCTCCCCGCGTACACGCAGCTCGAACTGCGGGAAATCTGGTGTGCGGAGCACCGTGGCCGCTTCGCGTGGAATCTGGAGAAATGAAAGTGGCCACCGGGGAACAGCCCCACCTCCGCGACGGCACTGGGACGGACCCGGACCCCAAGGAGGCGAGGACGTACCGCCGGGCGGCCTCTGGGACGGAGCGTCGCGACTCCGTGGAAAGGGGGACGGGGAGCCCCGCGGTCGCCCTCTCAGTGTCTCCTCCTTTCGGCCACCAGGGTCGATCCCTACTAGGGGGAGAAACGTAAACATTTGGGGGTTAGGGCGATCGGGATCCACGATGGGGCCGTTGAAAACTGGACGATGTCTGCGTACATCCGTGTTGTTTCCAACCTCCAGGCGAGTTGGAAAATATGAGAAAGTACGACCATCGGGATACACGGAGGACGACGCCGGACACGGACACCCTCTCTTGGTCACACACAACTGTCTGGGCTGTCCCCGCCGCCCGAGGGGCACCACGGCGTGCTGGTCGACCCATCCAGTATGCCCAACACTTTACAGACCTTAATGCGAGCCTTAGAAGCTATAGACCTCTTCGGCCAATCTCCGGCGGCAACATGAACCGCCACGCCCCGGCGCCACCGGAACAGGCGCCGCAAGTGTCGCCGGCCTCCCGGAACTCTGCCTCGTGCCCGGCGGCTGAGTCTCAGCCCTCGCGAAGGTCACTGAAGCTCCGGATGGAAGGGACGGTCTCCAAGCGGCCGCCAGTTGGCGCCCGACAAGCGTTGGGAAACCCCGAGGGACGGATCCCGATTGCCGGCCGGCGAGGGTACAGCGCGGGCCGCCCAAACGCCCGAGTTCGTCCCGCGGCTTCCGCCCTGGAGCTAGCTCCTGTATCACTACCGCGGGAAGCGACCCCGGCAACAGAAAGAGGACGGGGTACTGGGAAGACGTCGCCGGGAGGCTGCCACGGAGAAGAGCTCCCCACGCGATTCCCGGCGAGGTGGGAGTACTAGCGGCCCACAGCGCTCGGGCTGGTCCCTGCTCCTGGGAGCACTTAGGGATTTTGCGGGGACTTGGGTTCCGTGGACTGTAAAACTGAAACCATAAAAGTACACGTAGAAAACTTGTATGAATGATTTTTATTATGTGGGATAAAAAATGGAGTTCTTGTAAAGAATCTTTTTTTTTTTAAAGTCCAGAAACCATCAAAGAAATGAAAGATAAACTTGACCACAAATTCATCTTTATATATTCATTTTTACCTATTCCACAAGCAAAGTCCAATGATAAGAAACCGGTTGTGAGGAACATTTGTGAAAATACATGTGTAATAAGATTACTGATATCAGAATTACTTAATATAAAAACAGAACATTCAGAAAACTTAGTCATTAAGGGGGAAAATTAAAAAATGTTTCTACTAGTTTACAAAGAAAATTTGGCATTTTATAAAATAATGTTGAAATTTAAAACATCGTCAATTCCGGATCCTTGATTAGGCTGTGTGTTTTAAGAAAGGCTGGATTGGGCTTCCCTGGTGGCGCAGTGGTTGAGAGTCCACCTGCCGATGCAGGGGACACGGGTTCGTGCCCCGATCCGGGAAGATCCCACATGCCGCGGAGTGGCTGGGCCCGTGAGCCATGGCCGCTGAGCCTGCGCGTCCGGAGCCTGTGCTCCGCAACGGGAGAGGCCACAACAGTAAGAGGCCCGCGGAACGCAAAAAAAAAAAAAAAAAAAAAAGGAGAAAGGCTGGATTATTAAAAATACTGTCTAAAATTCTGAACTTTTGTAAAATTCTTCGGCAAGATTTAGGAAGAGTAAAGCAAGATTTATTTTCCTAAGAGCCAGGTTTCCTGTTTACTGTATCATGAAATAAGTATTTTTAAAATTAATTGTTTGGGTTCAAAAGTAAACTTTTGAAAATCAATAATGGTTTTTATTAGAATAGAAAATCTGCTGCACATGTGCCTTAACATTCCATTTTTCTGCCATTTTATTTGAACATCCATGGGGTATGATTTTCAAGAACACTGTACAAGAGGATCTCTATTTTAATCATTATTTTTGGCTCCTAATTTTCTCTTAACTTAATTTTAGATAAGCCAAAACACCCCAAATAACACACTCTTGCCATATAGACATTTCCTGAAATGTGCTAGAAGCTATATACATTATTGATAAATTTGAAATGAAATGTACTGATAAATACATAAGAAAAAAACAAAATGTATTTTGTTTGTTTTATTATTATGCAAGAATGCACTTTTAAGAAAGAAATGTTGTACCAGATGCAAGAATCTCTGGAAGTTGCATGAAAATATTTTGTATTTAATAACCGAAAATTGTGTACTTCTAGACGTTGGTTATTTTTGTTAAGTTTTCAGAAGCATATTAAATTATGTATTCATTATTTCATCATTGTGACCATTTTTAGAGTTTGTTTCACTCCCAAGTGTAAATTAGAACTCATTAACTCCTGATAGTTTTCTATCAATAAATTATTCTTTTTCTAAAAATAAATAAATTTATTTATTTTTAAAAAAGGATCCTATAATGAAAGAAGCTTCTCTTTTAAAAGGCAGTGATGGACAGGGGTAAGAGTTCTTGTGCAATGTGCAGATAAAATAAAAATGAAGTTGGTTGCTATCGTCATCCTTAGTGCAATTTCACTACTCTGTTTTTCTCAGTATACCTGGAAAATTAAATCTGTGATCACCCTTAAAGTCATATCATTTTTTAAAATACATCTTTATTAGAGTATACTTACTTCACATTACTGTGCTAGTTTCTGTTGCACAAAAAAGCGAATCAGCCATATGCATACACATATCCCCATAACCCCTCCATCTTAAGCCTTCCTCCCACCCTCTCTATCCCACCCCTCTGGGTCAGCACAAAGCATCGAGCTTTACATTCGGTAGTGTAAATACATCAATGCTACGTTCTCTTCGCTCTCCCACCCCGTGTCATCAAGTCCATTCTCTATGTCTACTTATTTATTCCTGCCCTGCAACTATGTTCATCAGTACCTTTTTGGTTTTTTCAGATTCCATATATATGTGTTAGCATATAGTATTTTTATTTCCTCTTTCTGACTTACTTTAGTCTGTATGACAGACTCTAGGTCCATCCACCTCACTACAAATAACTCAGTTTCGTTTCTTTTTATGGCTGAGTAATATTCCATTGTATATATGTGCCACATCTGCCATATCCACTCATCTGTCGATGGACATTTAGGTTGCTTCCATGTCCTGGCTATTGTAAATAGTGCTGCAATGAACATTGTAGTGCATGTCTCTTTTTGAATTATGGTTTTCTCAGGGTATATGCCCAATAGTGGGA
This sequence comes from Grampus griseus, assembly GCF_964374135.1. Lineage (NCBI taxonomy): Eukaryota > Metazoa > Chordata > Mammalia > Artiodactyla > Delphinidae > Grampus > Grampus griseus. The sequence goes on along the minus strand of NW_028132950.1, from coordinate 188,189 downwards.
TTGCTCGGTCATATGGTAGTTCTATTTTTATTTTTTTAAGGAACCTCTATACTGTTTTCCATAGTGGTTGTATCAATTTACATTCCCACCAACAGTGTGGGAGGGTTCCCTTTTCACCACACCCTTTCCAGAATTTAATGATTCTAGATTTTTTGATAATGGCCATTCTGATTGGCGTGAGGTGATACTTCATTGTAGTTTTGATTTGCATTTCTCGAATACTTAATGATGTTGAACATCTTTTCACGTGTCTCTTGGCCATCTGTATGTCTTCCTTGGTGAAATGTCTATTTAGGAGTTCCACCCATTTTTTAATAGCATTGTTTGTTTTTTTGATATTGAGCTCCATGAGCTCTTTGTATATTTTGGAGATTAATCCTTTGTCTGTGGCTTCATTTGCAAATATTTTCTCCCATTCTAAGGATTGTCTTTTTGTCTTGTTTATGGTTTCGTTTGCTGTGCAAAAGTTTTAAGTTTAATTAAGTCGTATTTGTTTATTTTTCCTTTCATTTCTGTTACTCTAGGAGGTGGGTCAAAAAAGATTTTGCTGTGGTTTATGTCAAAGCGTGTTTTCCTCTAAAAGTTTTGTACTGTGTGGTCTTACATTTAAGTCTTTAAACCATTTGGAGTTTATTTTTGTGTATGTTGTTAGGGAGTGTTCTAATTTCATTCCTTTACATGTCGCTGTCCAGTTTCCCCAGCATCAATTATTGAAGAGGCTGTCTTTTCCCCATTGTATGTTCTTGCCTCCTTTGTCGTAAATTAGGTGCCTATATGTGTGTGGGTACCTGTACCATCCTGTACCATTGATCTATATTTCTGTTTTTGTGCAAGTACCATAGTGTCTTGATTATTGTAGCTTGTGGTATAGTTTGAGGTTAGGGAGCATGATTCCTCCAGCTCCGTTTTTCTTTCTCAAGATTGCTTTGGATATTCGGGGTCTTTTGTGTTTCTATAAGAATTGCAAGATTTTTTGTCCTAATTCTGTGAAGGACGCCATGGTAGTTTGATAGGAACTGCATTGAATCTGTACATTGCTTTGGGTAGTATAGTCATTTTCACAATATTGATTCTTCCAATCCAAGAATATGGTATATATCTCCATCTGCTTATGTCATTTTGATATCTTTCATCAGTGTTTTATAGTTTTCTGAGTACAAGTCTTTCACCTTCTTAGGCAGGTTCATTCCTAGGTAATTTATTCTTTTTGTTGCAATAGTAAATGGGAGAGTTTCCTTAATTTCTCTTTCTGATTTTTCATTTTTGGTGTATAGGAATGCCAGTGATTTCTGTGCATTACTTTTGTATCCTGCAACCTTACCAAATACAATGATTGGTTCTAAAAGTTTTCTGGTGACATCTTTAGGATTTTCTATGTATAGTATCACGTCATAGGCAAATAGTGACAATTTTTCTTCTTATTTTCCTATGTGGATTCATTTTATTTCTTTTTCTTCTCTGATTGCCATGGCTAGGACTTCCAAAACTATGTTGAATAAGAGTGGCGGGAGTGGACATCCTTGTCTCGTTCCTAATCCTAGTGGAAATGCTTTCAGTTTTTCACCACTGAGTATGAGGCGTGTGGTGGGTTTGTCATATAGTGCCTTTATTATGTTGAGGTAGGTTCCCTCTATACTCATTTTCTGGAGAGGTTTTATCATAAATCAGTGTTGAATTTTGTGAAAACCTTTTTCTGCATCGATTGAGAAGATCATATGGTTTTTATTCCTGAATTTTTTAATGTGGTGTATCCCTTTGATCGATTTGCATATATTGAAGAATCCTTGCATCCCTGGGACAAATCCCACTTGATCATGGTGTATGATCCTTTTAATGTGCTGTTGGATTCTGTTTGCTAGTAGTTTGTTGAGGATTTTTGCATCTATGTTCATCAGTGATATTGCCCTGTAGTTTTCTTTCTTTGTGATATCTTTTTCTGGTTTTGTTTGGTATCAGGGTGATTGTGGCTTCATAGAATGAATTTGGGAGTGTTTCTCCCTCTGAAGTTTTTTGGAAGCGCTTGAGAATTATCGGTGTTAGCTCTTCCCTAATGTTTGATAGAATTCGCCTGTGAAGCTAGCTGGTCCTGGACTTTTGTTTGTTGGAAGATTTTATATTACGGTTTCAATTTCATTACTTGTGATACATCTGTTTATATTTTCTAATTCTTCCTGGCTCAGGCTTCGAAAATTGTACCTTTACAAGAATTTGTCCATTTCTTCATGGTTTCCCATGTTATTGGCATATACTTGTTTGTAGTAGTCTGTTATAATCCTTTATATTTCTTTTTTTTAATTAATTACTTAATTAATTTATTTATTTTGGCTGTGTTGGGTCTTCATTTCTGTGTGAGGTCTTTCTCTAGTTGTGGGGAGCGGGGGCCACTCTTCATCGTGGTGCGTGGGCCACTCACTGTCATGGCCTCTCTTGTTGCAGAGCACAGGCTCCAGACGTGCAGGCTCAGTAGCTGTGGCTCTCATGTCCAGTTGCTCTGGGGCATGTGGGATCTTCCCAGACCAGCGCGAGAACTCGTGTCCCCTGCATTGGCAGCCAGATTCTCAACCACTGTGCCACCAGGGAAGCCCAATCCTTTGTATTTCTGCAGTGTCAGTTGTGATTTCTCCTTTTTCATTTCGAATTTTATGATTTGCATCCTCTCCCTGTTTTTCTTGATGAGTCTGTCTAAGGGTTTATGAATTTTTTTAATCTTCTTAAAGAAGCAGCTATTAGTTTTATTGATCTTTGCTATTGTTTTCTTCATTTCTATTTCATTTATTTCTGCTCTGATATTTATGATTTCTTTCCTTCTACTGATTTTGGGTTTTCTTTGTTCTGTTTTCTCTAGCTGTTTTAAGTGTACAGTTAGCTTGTTTATTTGAGATTTTTCTTATTTCTTGTGGTGAGATTCAATGGCTATAAATTTCCCTCATAGAACAGATTTTGCTGCGTCCCATAGGTTTTGGGTAAGTGTGTTTTCACTGTCATGTTTTTCTCTGTATTTTATAATTTCTTGTTTGATTTCTTCAGTGATCTCTTGGTTATTTAGTAGTGCACTGTTTAGCCTCCATGTACGTGTGTTTCTTACAGTATTTTTCTTGTAGTTGAATTCCAATCTCATAGCAGAGTGGTCAGAAAAGATGCTTGATATGATTTCAATTTTTGTAAATTTTCCGAGGCTTGATTTGTGACCCAAGATGTGATGTATCCTGGAGAATGTTCTGTGTGCACTTGAGAAGAAAGTGTATTCTGCCACTTTTGGGTGGCATGTGCTATCAATATCAATTAGGTCTATCTGGTCTATTGTGTCATTTAAAGCTTGTATTTCATTATCTTCTGTTTGGATGATCTGTCCATTGGTGTAATTGTGGTGTTACAGTCCCCTACTATTATCGTGTTACTGTCAATTTCTCCTTTCATGGTTGTTAGCATTTGCTTTATGTATGGAGGTACTCCTATGTTGGGTGCATAAACATTTGTAATTGTTATATCTTCTTCTTGGATTGCTATTTTGGTCATTGTATGGTGTCCTTCCTTATCTCTTGTAATAGTCTTCATTTTTAAGTGTATTTTATCTGATACAGGTATTGCTACTCGAGGTTTTTTTTTTTTTAAATTCGATTTGCATGAAATATCTTTTTCCATCCCTTCACTTTCAGTCTGTAGGTGTCCCTAGGTCTGAAGTGGATTTCTTGTAGACAGCATATATGTGGGTCTTGTTTGTGTATCCGTTCATCCAGTCTGTGTCTTTTGGTTGGGACATTTAAGCCATTTACATTCAAGGTTATTATTGATATGCATGTTCCTATTACAATTTTCTTAATTGTTTTGAGTTTGTTTTTGTAGGTCTTTTTCTTCTCTTGTGTTCCCAGCTTAGAGAACTTTCTTTAGCATTTGTTGTAAAGCTGATTTGGTGGTGCTGAATTCCATTAGCTTTTATTTGTCCGAAAAGTTTTTGACTTCTCCATCAAATCTGAATGAGATCCTTTCTGGGTAGAGTAATTTTGGTTGTAGGTTTTTCTCTTTCATCACTTTAACTATAACATGCCACTGCCTTCTGGCCTGCTGAGTTTCCACTGAAAAATCAGCTGATAACCTTATGGGGATTCCTTTGTATGTTACTTTTGTTTTTCCCTTGCTGCTTTTAATATTTTTTCTTTGAATTTAATTTTTGTTAGTTTGATTAATATGTGTCTTTGTTTGTTTTTCCTTGGGTTTATCCTATATGGAACTGTCTGTGCTTCCTGCACTTGGGTGACTATTTCCCTTGCCATATGAGGAAGTTTTCCACTATAATCTCTTCAAATATTTCCTCAGACACTGTCTTTTTCTCTTCTTCTTCTGAGACGCCTATTACATGAATGTTGATGAATTAGTGATGTCCCAGAAGTCTCTGAGATTGTCTTCAATTCTTTTGACTCTTTCTTCTTTATTCTGCTCCTGAGCAGTTATTTCAAACATTTTGTCTTCCACCTCACTTATTCTTTCTTCTGATTCTGTTATTCTGTTATTGATTCTTTCTAGTGTATTTTTTATTTCAGTTATTGTGTTGCTCATCTCTGTTTGTTTGTTCTTTAGTTCTTCTAGATCTTTGTTAAACATTTTTTATATTTTCTCAATCCATGTCTCCATTCTATTTCCAATATTCTGGATCATCCTTACTATCATCACTCTGAATTATTTTCAGGTAGGTTGCCTATTTCCTCTTCATTTATTTGGCCTTGTAGGTCTTTATGTTCCTCCTTCAACTATGACATAGCTTTTTGCTGTGTCACTTTTTTCTTTTTCTATGATTCGGATTGTGTTCCTGTTATACTGGTTGTTTGGCCTGAGGCTTCCATCCCTGGGGTCTGTAGGCTCTTGGCTAGAGCTTTGTCTTGCTGCTGAGACGAGGAGCTCTATGAGACCTCACTGAGATGAATATTCTCTGGGGTGTATGTTCTCTGTTAGTCTAGTGCTTTGGACTTGGATCTCCCAGTGCAGGATTTTCCACCCAAACCCAGGGTCAAGAATCAAGATCCTGCAAGCCACGTGGGGCAGAAAAAAAAAAAGAGAGAGAGAGAGAAAACAACTATAACAAAGTAAAATTAAAATTAGACTAGGAAATTAACAGATATGTTAGAAAGAATATAAAATTAAACATATAGATGAATCAACAACTGGAAGGTACAACAGTACCGCAATAGTAAAAAAAGAAGAAGGGGGGAAGCAAAAAATAAGGGCGGGGTGGAGGGGGAGGACTTTGCTGTGGAGAGCAGGAGCTAAGCAATGGTGAGGTTTGGGCAGTGGGTGGCGCCAATGCTCAGGACCCACAGGGCTGGAAAGGGCCCTGGGGGCCGTGGGGGGTGGGGCTTAGGCTCAAGAAACAAAAAGGGCCCACGTGTTCCCCCATCCCTGGTCTCAGAGGGCAGGGGACATCACCTGGGAGCCCTTCAGGCTTCCTGGACTCCAGTGGGTAGAGCAAACACCCTCCTCTCCTCGCCTCTCCTCCTCCCTTAGGGCCCTTTCCACCTATCTCTCCTAATCACCCTGGCCTCCTTCCTATGTCCCCAGGGCCCATCTGGCCTGCATGGGGCTTTGGAAGGGGGGAAGAGGCTTAGGAGCTCAGCAAGCCCTCTGGCCTAAGTGGGTCAGGTTCTCCTCTCCTCTCCTACTCTTCCTGGAGAGTCCCTCCCACCTGCCTCTGCTGGCCTCCCTCGCCTCAGGGACGCCGATCTTGTCTGGTTTACACTTCTCCTCCCTCTTCAGTCCCCGTATGTCCTACCAGTTCACTCTGGGGTTCCTCCCGTCTCCTTGGGGTTCAGAGTTCCCCACCAGCGTCCGGCATGTGCCCTAGTTGTGGGGAGACACTAACTCCGCATCTTCCCACACTGCCATCTTGAATCCTCCCCCTATTCTTTAAAAAACTTTACATATTCAATGAACTCTGGCAAACACTTTCACAGTCAAAAGAGTTGTCTCCAAACCAAAGTTCAAACTAGTTTTATGGTTTATGATGCCCCGTTTTGATACTCAGAAAATACCTGGTAGTTTTTATAGTTGAAACTCATGCAGATGGGAGCTGTATTTCAGTAACAGGAAATTGTGAATTTTTTCTTAGATGAGAGAAGGCAGCAGGTGGATTCCCTCCCCAGAGCAGTAACAATTGTACCTTTTGTGTCTTAGTGTTTATTCTAACCAAGATTACTGAGAGTAATGTAACCAGTTTTATATTTACCAAAGAAAGCATTATTTCACATGGCAAAATTTCCTAAGTTTACGTGTTCTTTAGGTAAAACTCCAACATGTATTAAAAAATAATACTTTCCTAACCCATGTCTGGCATAATGTTCTAAAGGGCAGATAGTAAATCTTTTAGGCTTTGTCACATGACCTGTGTTGCATCTACTCAACACTGTTATTGTATCAGGAAAGCAACTGCAGATAAAAGGTAAATGAATGAGCATGGTTGTGCTCCAATAAAACTTTATTTATAGAAACTGAAATTTGACAGTCATAGAATTCTCACGTCTCACAATTTTTTTTTAATATCTTAACAATTAAATTTATAAAAACCATTTTTAACTTGCAGGTCCTACCAGCACAGGTTTGGGCAGAATTTGGTGCACGCGATGCAGGATGCCATGACCTGATCTATAGAGCCACAGTGGAGCCGACACTTTTTAGAGATCAACATTCCAATATAAACTGATTGCATTACACACATGCCAGAAAATATTAAAACAAAACAAATACCAAATTACCAAATGGTCCCCATCAAGTCCTCCCCCAAGATGCCCCAGGTCCCCATGTACGGCCTCCTCATCTTGGCATCCCTAGCCACCGGCAGTGAGTGAAACCTGTCCTTTCCCTGTGCCCCATGTCCTGCCGCGTGCAGGGCCCCCATTAGTTCTGAGTAGCAGCTACTTGCTGGGTACATATCCACATCTGTCAAGTCACCAGTACCTACAGGGCCTCCCAGAGGGTCACAAAACTGCCTTTCCAACCCCACCCCTGGACGTGGAGTGCGGCCACTGAGTCCTGCTTCTCTGACGGCTAATGGCCAGCGGAGCGTGGCAGCTGTTTTGCGCTCTGTGCACCGAAAGGTGGTTGAGGCTGTGACCAGATCTTGAGACTCACAGCCAAAGCTTAAGGATGACTGGCATTTCGATACATGAACCGCCTTGTTTTAACAGGGGCCCGAACGCCTTCTACAATATAATTTTATAGAACCGTTATTACCAGGATGGAAACCTGGGACCCTTCACACCAGAGACAAGGATCAAGGAAGGGACACGCGGGGTGCGGCATGGACTTGGTGCCGCAGCAGCGACCCTGCGCGCAGCACGCAGACAGCGGAGGGGCCGGAGCGTCCCGTCCGCCTGCTCCCTGGGCGCCAGGTCCGCAGGCAGGCGGAGCAGGAAGTGGCATCTTCCCTGTGCCCCCAGACTTAGACGGGAGGCCGGGAGCAAATGCTTGGGCTGCCGCTGGGCCGGCATATCCTGGGAAGGAACGCTGGAGGAGCAGGGGAAGCAGGGGACCTACCGCGGGTTCGGGACCTCGCACGTGCTTCGCCGGTCTCGCTGCCCTCCCCGAAGGGGACACGGGGAGGCAGCTCCAGGGCGCGTGGTGTCAGGTGTCTGCGGAGTTTTCGAAGGGCAGCTCCCTGCTCTTCCAGACTCGCGGCTGTGCCCCCAGGGTCCCTTGATGCCCCCGACCCTGGACATGAGGGTACAGCACAGGCAGGCTCCGACTCCTCTGTGTCTGAGCTGCTTGGTCGTTGAAGGTACCCCGCGCGACGCCGTCTGTTTCTCCGCCCGAAGAAGCAGTCAATCTGTCCGCCCCGTGGCCCTGGAGTGCGGAGTCCTCCCTCTCGTCCTTCTTTCCTTCCCCAACCTCGGGGCACCTGGACTCCTGTCCTAGGAACCCAAACGGACCCTGTGCGTGGGCCCTGAGACACTTCTGAAAGGAGGCGGCCCGCGCTGTCCGCCACCCACAGGGGCGGCGACGTGACCGCCGGAGGGTCTGGGCAAGTTCTTGGCTGAGAAGTGGAGGCCACCTGGGGACACCTGCTCCGGGCCATGGGCACCTGCCAGGAGCGCGTCCTTGCTCTCTGCCCTTGTTCCACCCTGTGTGTCTTCAAATGAAAGTGGGGTTCACCATTCTTCACTCAAGGCCTTTGCTTTTCCCTGTGCTTCTCCTTGACCACAATGGTCGGGAATTCACTCTGTGGTCCAAACACTCTGCTGCGTTGTGTTTTGTGTTGAATGGACTCTACATCAGGACACCAGGGTGAGACTAGGTGTTAAGGTGGGCGGGGTACTTGCGCAAATAACTGAAGTGAGCAGTGTCAGCGTCTCAGGAGCACCCACACCCACAGCTGCACCCTGCCCACCCAACCGCCACCCTAATGTCTTGGGCTCCTCCTGCCTAAACCCCACAGCAGGCCTAGCTGTGCATTGCATTCTGTGCCTGTGTTTCCCGGAGACCCTCCTCGCTCATCCCTGGCTGTGCACACCCCACCTGGCCTCCCCACCTCGTCCTCCACGAAGCTGCCCTGACAGGCTGTCACCATATAGTGTGCACGCCTTGCTTCTTGCTGGTGATAAACTAACAAAGCATTATTCTTTATCCATCTATTATGACCCACACTGATTACCCCCATTGTTTGATTATCTGTCACTCATATTTTAGTACTTAGTTGTATTGTAAAGTGTTGTGAAAAAAATTTTCAATTATGTAAAATAATGTCCTTTCAAATGACGCAGAAGGGAGAGTGGCCAGCAGAAACATGGCCCCTCAAGTTGTCCAGGCCCTAATCCCCAGTATGAAGATGTAAAGTCACCTGGCAAAAGGGACTTGTGTAGGGTGATTAAGTTAAGCATCTTGAGCTGGGGAGACCATTCTGGGTTATTTGCGATGGTGCACTGGGATCACATAGATCCTCGGAAGTGAAAGAGAGAGTTAAGAGGGTCACAGGTGCAGAAGATGGGAGGACGTGACCGAGGCGGGAGTGCAGTGCGTCCTGGGGCCACAAGCAAGGAGTGTGGCGGCTTCTAGAAGCTGGTGAAGGAACAGACCTTCCCCCAGAGCCTCCAGAAGGAACACAGCGCCGTTCACACCTGATATCCGCACAGTGAGACCCATTTTGCACTTCTGACTCCAGGATTGTAAGAGAAGGAACCTGTTGTTATTTGTTATATATATGCAATAGGAAAAAAATACAGGTGGGGAAATGTATCTTTTCTTATTTTTTTAAGCAGGTTTATTTTAACACTGGTAAGTGAAATTACCTTGTATGGCGAGTTAGAATGAAGAGGGGTGACACATAATGTTTCCTCAAAAAAATCATTTCAGAGCCCCTCTCCTGTGAAGAAAGAGCGGATCAGGAGCAGGGGAGACTCAGGGCACCTAGGGGAGCAACTGTGTGCCCAGCACCTGACTGAGGAAGTCTGAGGGCCTCTGAGTGGGACAGGGAGATGCAGAGAGGTTTTTCTGAGGTCTCTGTATCTGCACCTAACCAGCAGCTGAGCGCTGGACGTTCATGTGGAAGCAGGGACGATGCCTCACTGTCCTTACTTCTAAAGCAGAGATGACAATACTATCACGTCATAGAGTTGTGTGGAGAATTACATGGAGTAATGTGTGTATTAGAACATATCTCAGGGCACGGAGCAATCCCCGATAAACCATATGAATGACTTCAGATAATTATGTGCTACTGGTCTAAATGGGCCACAGGGTGGTCAGTCTTTGCGTTGGATTCTGGCACTGCTTTGGACCCTTCTCCTCGCTCTTGACTTGTTTCTACTTCTCCATCCCCCTTGATCCACACGGACATAATGACTTCCAGCTGAAACTCCACTTTCCCTCGTATGTGGTTGGAGGGTGGGCAGGAAGCAGCCTTCTTCTGTGCCCACCTGAACCCTTAATTTCAGGATCTTATTTAATCATCGTAACAAATCACTGAGGCAACACAAATATTCTCCTGATATTCGAGAACACAGAACTGAAATTTGGTGCTTTAGTAACTTGGCCAAGATCTCAGAGTGAATGAGTGAGTGACCAAGATTTAAATCCATGCAAGTCTGATTCCTGGGCCCTCACAACCACAGGAAGTTCACCTCCTGTGCTACTCAGAGCTCAGTGACTGTACTGGTGTTTCTTTTGAAGTAGTCTTCAAATTCTGGTCACGGATTTCTCTTATTACCAAAACCGTTTATATTTATTGTAGCAAGCTTTAAAAATATTGAGAATCACAAAACGAGATATTTAAATTCATCTGTAACTCACAACCCAAAAAATCTACCTGTAAGAGAGGATCTCTCTTTTTCCATTTCCTTTCCATTTTAAATATTTTCCTGATATAGAAGTTACTAGATTTGTTTCACCAAAATTCTTACTGTTGAACATTTAAGATTGTTTCTCATTTTAGACTAAGTGTTCTGATAGTTAAGATATTATACCTAATTATGTATCTGATATAATTTCCCACAAATGACAACAGAAATTTCTACGTCAAACAGAATCCATTTTAAAGGCTTTTGATTTGCATATACTGCAAAAGGGCCAAGCAGAAAAAAATTGACGTGATGCAGATCTTAATGGATGAAAGCTAGAGTCTTTGTTAGTGGGTAAGATATTATATAAACAGGTTTTTCTCTTCAGAGAAAGGAAGATATTTCAGTGTAAATTTATACAGATAGGTTGTTTTCCTTTCCTGTTTTCTAGTAACACTTTGTATTTCTTCATTTGAATTTTCCCACTTATATATCCTGCCAATTTTTCTGCTACAATGTTTATACTATTATATATTTGTAGGAATTATTTATCAGGAATATCAGACTTCCGTGAAACATGTTATAAATAACATTTTGACTTTGTAGTTCAAAGTCAAACTTTGTAGTTCAAACAAACTTTGTTAGTTTGGTTTGGTTTGGTATTCTTAGTGATAAGAACGGTCAGTCCTCAGTAAATATTGAGTAATGAACAAATGAGTGCAAAGGGGTGATGGCCACAATTTCTTCTGACCTCACCTTGGCCCGGTAGGAAGCCAGTGTAGTACGTTTAGAGCTGCTGCTAAACAGCCTCTAGAAATGGCTACTTCTGCTTTTTGCCATGACGAAGGTTTTGGGGAATGAATCTCAGGCCACAACCTCCTGCCGTGTTCCCTTAGTGAGGATTGGTGAATTGCAGCCCTCTGTTTGTCTCTGCTTCCCCAGCAGGTGCTGATGGCTACAGGCTAGGTGGGCTGTGACCTCCTGCCAGTTTCGGCTCTCCTGTGTCCCTGGCTGGCTGTACTGGACTCACAGGAGCCCACCTGCTGGAGGGGACAAAGATCTGAAACCATTACCTGCTGGGGGTTCAAATTCGGGAGGCTGGTTGATTTGCATTTGCTTCAGTCAACAAGGGTGTCAGCCTGTCCCTGAAGAGAGGGCTGGCCAGGCTACACTGTCACCTTTCCCTCACAGTCAGCCTCCTGTCATTCCACCTTGACTCTGCCTGTTCCCTTGCCTCATGGGGACGTCCTACATGTCACAGCCACTGCTGTTCCTTGGCCGATATCAGGAAGTAGATAAGTTCTTCCTGCACTGAACATCCCTGAGGACGTGAGTTATGTGTCCAGCCCTGACCTCAAGGCCACAGTGATGAACAGTGACCTGGTCAACATGGCCATATTGTCAGGGTGGGCACAAGGGGCAAAAGTCCTTGTGACCAGGGAAGTCACACAGAACACGACCTGAGGATGAGGATGGAGTGAGGTTCCCTAGAGGCCAAGGATGCAGAGAGTAGACCAGACCCCAGGAGAAGCAGAGCCTTCAGAGCAGATGGAGAGAAAATGTGAAAACTGGGTCATGAATGGGAACCCAAAGCAGCGACGGCACCGCAAGAGGAAAGCGAGTTGAGAAAGAGAAGAAACATGCAGAAGGGGCGGAGTACAGAGCACCTGGGGGGGGGGGGAGGTGGAAGGAGTCACGTCAGAAGAGGAGAGAAGTGGAGGGGACGGGAGAGGGGCCCCCGGACGGCAGAGGTCAGGCCAGGGTCCCGCAGAGGACTCCGCAGCCGCAGCCCGCCTGCCACCCACCAGTCACGGAGGGGAAAGCACCTGTGCAGCAGGACATCGTATAACTTAGTAATACTACAGCCCTGGTTAATGAAATCCTCAACTAATGCCATTGCTTCAAAAATCTCACATAAATACTTACTTTTACTTTTGTTTTGCTTTTTTTTTTTTTTGTATAAAGACCTGAGCTTTGACTGAACTCCTGCTCCACATGATAACTCAGCTTATAATTACAGACAGACCTGGGGTGCCTCTCAGCTCTGCCTCGTGGGAGCTGTGACTCAGGGCATGTCCCTCACACCCCACCCCCCTCAAGCCTCAGTGCCCTTATGTGTAAAATGGACATGATAAGATTGTGTTGATCATTAAATAAAAAATTTCCTGTAAAATTCCACAGTGTCTTGGCCATGATAGGCATACAGTGTCATCTTATTATGGATTTTATATTTCCAGTGTGAAATTAGAGACACTTTACAAAGGGCATCCTGGTGACTGGACTGGTTAGAGAGATGGATATTCTTTACCTCACGGGATGAAGCCCTACAACAGTTAGCTTCACTGGGTCTTCATTCTTCTCCATCTTGGCCTGCACTCTTGGTCCTGCCTAGTTCCCCTCTCCTTCCCTCTTTCAGATGTTGTCTATGTTGGTCTCTCTCCAGTGTTGAGTTTTGTCTCCAGTTGTGGCCAGAGTGAAATGGCAGTCATCCACCAGGGGAACACCTGACGAAGATGAACACAGATGGGTGCTAGCTGTCTTGCAAACAGGGAGGTTTCAGAGCTCATTTGTGGTTGATCACATGTCTAAGACCATTTAAAAACGAAAATGGAGTAACTATGCTTCAGGCATCCATATAGAGTTGAGTGGCCATTGTCGATGTGGCTTTACATACATCCCTGCATCACCGAGAACTTGAATTTTGGGGGCTGTATCAAACTCAAGAACACCACTAGCCATTTTCCAAGCAATGTCTGCCAACAGCTGCCAGTTGCAGCCATGGAATTTCAACATCACCGTCCTTCAAAACTATACATTTATTTTGAACCCAAACCAATCCTTGCTTAACAAGCCTCTTACTTCCTACCAACTTCAATCCTACTTCTTGTCAAACAATTTACGTAACATCGCAATTTTTTGGCTTTATACACTTTCCCCATTTTGTAGTCTGTGAGAACACAGTTCAAGTGCTTCTTGGATGTGTGTCTTCTGGGCTGCAGTCATAACAAACCCCAAATAAAAGCCTTTGTTTCAAACATGGCACTGTTCTGGGAATTTGCTGTCAACACAGGGTTGCTTTTCTCTCTGCCTCCTGTGTCTTTGTCATCATTCTCCACGAGACCAAAGTTCACACTCCGTTTCTTCCCAGGACCTCTGTTGACCCTTCATTGATGAAAAAGTGCCTCAGCTGATCAATTTACCCTTAACATGTAGCTATTTTACAGATCTTTTCTTACACATATTGATACTTATGTAACTTGATGCTGTATATTTTGGCAAATCAGTAGACAATTTTTCAAAGTGTGAAAAAACAAAATTCAACTGAGTAAATGTTAAACATCCTATTGGCTTTATTCAGTGATTCTTGAATCTGGCACCATCCAGTCTAGCAGACAGAAATGAGCTCCAAGAGCTAAAGAAGGCAAGAGGTTTTACAGGTGGAAGGGAGCAGAGGCAAGAGAGTTACGATAGGCAGCAGGCTCGTTGCTAATTGCAAGGTTCCTTTCCTTTAGGGGATGGGAGGAGCCTTGCAGACAGATAACCTAAGTAGTCCTGATCAGGAGATTCCTAATTGGATGGTTCAAGATTCCATTTCTGGGAGATAAAAAATCTCTTCCTGGTTGACCTATAAGTCACGTAATTGATACACATACTCACTCTCTCTCACTTCTCACTGTAGAGCAGTGCCCCTGCTTCCATCCATAAGCTCTCTGAAATTGCTGATCTCTACCCATTCGGCAGCATGAGTGACATGCCTAGGTTGAGCCCACCTCTTACACAACAGCCAGATATTTGGAGGAGGAATCATATTCTCACCGGAGAGAGCAGAATAAAAAGCTCATGCACTTACTGATGGTGAATGCTTCATTTCAAACAAAGCCATCCTTGGCTACAACTGCTTACTATTGTTGATCTTGCACATTTGTGCTTCCTGGTTTAAAGTGTTTTCTTCTGTGATGAATTGATTATTAAGTGTTCCATATACTTCACCGTGTGCAGGAATTTCACTTTGGTCTTGTCCTAATGACGAAGGGATGAGAAGATTAAACAAGCCTGCCTGATTTATTAAAGATTGATTCTATACAAGATTTCCCATTATATCTCAGCCACATAACTAAAAGTAAACACGGTGAAATAAAACCGCAGCTCTGGCATCACTGTTCTGTGTAGTTCTATACTTTAAAAATATGGCTTCCCTGGTGGCGCAGTGGTTGAGAGTCCGCCTGCCGATGCAGGGGATACGGGTTCATGTCCCGGTCCTACGGGAAGATCCCACATGCCGCAGAGCGGCTGGGCGCATGAGCCATGGCCACTGAGCCTGCGTGTCCGGAGCTTGTGCTCCGCAATGGGAGAGGCCACAACAGTGAGAGGCCCGCGTACATCAAAGAATAAATAAATAAATAAATAAATAAATAATAGATCTTGTCATCAGAGCTTCCTTTCATCCATAGTGGCCGTAATTGGCATGTTTATTACCATGGTGATGGGCTGCTTTTGTTGTTTATACCAGAAGGGTCATGGCTGGAGGCTAATCTTTTTCGGCACAGGCTTGAAAGAAGCCCATGTTATCCTCCAAAAGTATATCCCATCTATCCCTAGAAATATCTAATTTCCATTGGTGACTAGTTTTACATACACCAGTTGTATGGCTTTGGTTTAACATCAACCTTATAACAATAAATAAATCCATTTTTGTGTGATGTCAAATTAGGTTGCTCTAAGTTGTGAAACTGATTAATCCCATGATGAATTCCCAAAGCAATGCTTTCCACACTGTAAGTCCCCTCGGGACATGACCTGATCCATTTTTGGTTGAGAGTGGTTTTAGATAACGTGGAAGATAACACACAATTGGAGGGATGACCTTGAGAAAGAAACTTTGTATTTGCTTACATCCCTCAGATATTACAGCCATGAGAAACTAAACTCAGAGAAATAGAGAAAAGAATGGTGGTTTCCAGGTTGGGGTAAAGAGGGAGGGGTTGGGAAAAGGGAACAGGCATTCAACTATAAGATGGATAAGGACTGAGGATCTAATGTAAACGATGGTGACTATGGTTGATAACGCTGTTTTAGTAACTGAAATTTGCTAAGAGGGTGAAACCTAAATGTTCTCTGACACACACACAATGATAAATATGTGAGGAGACGGGTGTGTTAATTCACTAGGCGGTGGGCATCTTTTCACATTTATACATATTCCAGATCAACATGATGTACACTTTGAATATCTTACAATTTTATGTCAATTCTACCTAAATTTAAATCTGAAATTTTAAAACAGATATTGTTGCCGAACCAGGTTCACTTGCCTGATGCACAGCAAGCCAAACACTGAGACGCCAAGTTTGCAGCAGGGAAGGGTTTATTCATGAAGCAGCCAAGTGAGGAGACAGGAGAAGAAATCTCAGATCCACCTCCCCGAAGGTGAGGGCTCAGGATATTTACAAGAAAAAGTAGCAGGGCGACCTTAGGCATGAGGAAAGGTGATTGGCGGTGGGGGAAAGGTGAGGTCATCAGTGTTGTTCCCAGGTGTATCTGGATCACAGGCTTCTATGAGATGCATGTTCATAGACGGAGGCACTCAACATGTTCTGAGATTGGAACATGCCCCTCTGACATCAAATGATCATTCATCAGACCCCTGGGCAGACCCAGTTGTAGGGGTGGTGGGTCTGAGCCAGTCTTAGTTAGATGGAACCGATCAGGAGCCAACTCGAAGTTCCTTTAAAACTACTTAAAGCTCCCTGTTACTATAGTGACCCATAGTCGGAGGCGTTATCTACAGGGATGGTTAAAGTGTTTTGTTATATATTACCTAGGTTACGTGAAGCTTGGAGTGTATGGAATTAAAGAGAGACAAGGAAAATATAACTAAAGTGAGTTCAATCAGCAGAGGCAGGTTTTCAACACGCTATTCCCCTATCTGTTGCTCTGTAACACAAGCTCAAAGATTTCTCTTAGTCACTACTTTCTGTTAACCCAGGAAGGGACATGGTTTCAGTATTACATCCATGAAAAATGGAAGGTCGATAGTGTCTAGCTCCATAACACTTAGGATTATAGGAACTCAGTCAAACATCACACGATCCAAAAGGTCCTCCTGGGTGACAGTATCTGAGCAAGGCTTATTTATTACTCATTTCTGAATTACCATGTTTACTGGCATTGGTGGCTTAGTGCATGATTTACAAAGAGCTGCACACTGGAAACCTTCTAGAGTGTTCGATCCTATTGTCCCAAAGTAAAATGCTGCATTTGGAGATTACCCTTCGTGGGGACTCCTTTGATTTTTTATATATTAGATTGTAATGAGACATAGGGGGATATCATGGAATAATTTTGTATATATATATTTATGATTTTCTTCAATATGACCCTTTCTCTAGTTAGTAAGAGACATGTATGTTACCTCAAAAAGGATTAGGTTTTTATGACAAGAATGCAAAGAGAAAGAATGGTCCGATGTTCTCCTTTTATATTTTCAAAATAAACTGTTTAAGTCCAGACGGGAAATAGTTGTTTTCAAAGCTATCCCTTTCATTTGCAAGAGGTGAAATTCACTGAATGAAGACAAGGTCCTAGAAAATAAGAATGAGGACACTCTGATAGAAGAGCAGCACAGTGATAACCTGCCCAGCAATAGGAGGAAAGAGGAGGAGAATGACACAGACCACCCTGCCCAGGAGAGGAGACAAGATTCATTCTGGCTGAGAGAGGAGAAGAGGGTGGACAGAGGGCTGTTCTTGGAGGGTTTGCGGCTTCATGGATGAGGGGACATGGCTGGATTTACAGATGAGGGATGAGAATCATCGTGGAGAGACATTATCCCTCATCAGCAGGGTGTGGGCATCAGGAAACCTCACTGAGACCCGTAGACCCTCTGCAGCCAATGAGTGAGCACCGGCCACCATTGCTCAGGGGCACATTGGCTGTCCTGGTCTTTGAGGTTTCCGGTGGCCCTGGGTAACTGCTGTGCTCGTGTCTCCTGTACCATCCAGCCGAAGCCCTGATCATCCTTTCCCTGATCCTCTCTGAACTCTAACTGAAAATTCTCCCTTTTCAGTGAGCAGGGGTGTTGGAAACATTCCAATAGTTTGCAAAGTCAGACACAAAATAGAAGAAGAAGGACAAAAAAGAGAATAAAGCATCATTACCAATTTTTTTGAACTCAAAAATTTTTAAAGAACAGAAACTGTTTTCTGAGGGGACAGGAAGCACAGCAGTGGTAGGTGAGGTCCAATGGCGGCTGGGGACTCAGCAGAAGGACTCTCTGAAGGAGGTCCTGGGATCCTATGAAGGCTGGAAAGAGAGTCCATGGCTGACGGTGGGAAGTGACAGCAAGAAATGGGAGCTGCTGGGACAGGATGGGGATCTGCTGCCCTGGGGGCACCTCTTCCCTTCCACGAGCTGCTGCGCACAGACGTCAGGCTTCAGGATAATGACTCTCGGGGGAGCGAGACTTGGCAGGAGGTGTAGCCGGGGAAGGCGGCCACGGGTTTCTGCCCACATTAGTGGCAGCTGCTCGTGACCTGGGGCTGCCGGGTAACCTGCGGTGCTTCTGCTGGAAGGACGTTCTGCTTGAACTGATGGCTGATGACTGAGCTCTCTTATGGAGACAGGGCAGAGGGCTGGTCTCTGCTGGGATAAAGCAGATCCTTCTGGGAAACTAAGAAAATTTGGGGCAGGCGGGGCGTGAAGGAAAGATCCTATGCCACACCCTTTAAGGGGGAAAGGGTCACCGAAGGGAGAGAATGCATTTGGATGGGCTAACAAGTTTATTCTGGAAGGATGTCATAGGAACAATTTTTATGTGTAGTCTGTAAACTAAACGGGGGCTTCTGGGTTATCGGGCCTGAGATGGAGCCCCAGATATGAGTCACGTGGAGTCCAGGTTTGTGCTTGAGATGCTGCTAAGCCGGTGGGGACAGCCCTGTGTGAACAATCCCTTACTAACCCGGCAGAACACCTGCAATGTGCCTGCAAACAGGCGGGGAACACTTGACACTCAGGAGACATCAGGTTATTGAAGGAAGAGACCCCGTTGCTTGTCTTTGGCTGAGAGAGGACAGTGATGACACTCATCCAAGGGCTGATGATGAAAACCTGCGACACTGGAAAGGATACATTGTCCTTTGGTGTCGCTTTACTGTGCTCAACTCTACCGTAACTGCTTGCTTTAGATTTCATACTTGTAAAAAAAAATATGGAGAATGAGAGAAAATCAGAGATAACTGGGGTGGGTACTCTTGGTGTTTGCTCCACTTCCTTTATGAAAAAATAAAGTAAGCCAGTGCTTGAGATGACATATGGAATGCCTGATATAATCACCATTAAATATCTGGTTTCCATGCGCTGAAAGTGACTTCCACCCCATGTGTGTTTTGTAAGACAAGTGACCTGCTCCTGTGTGATGCAGGTAATGGCAGTGGGAAGGGCAGGAATGGAATCATGAGGGTGGATGAGCAGGTAGGATTTCTTATTTCAACTCCGTGAGCCTCTGAAGAATTTGTGGGTGGGTCACACTAAAAGTGTCAGTGCTGGCGCGAGAGATGGTGTGAACTGTACTTTATGGATGGGTAAGTGAAGATCTGAAAGACAAGTTTAAGATCAACCCTATGCAGAGTATCATTTATCTACGGATCCAGGAAAGAAACCAGAGATTTTTGGCTTTTTCAGAAGGCTACATTAGCCACTTCAGTGCCTGATATGTTGGCACTGACCCCTGCACCTTAAACTCAGCCTCACCCACCAAATGTCATGGCGTTTATAAATGAGGAGGTGGTGAGAGCATGTGGGTGGTGACTTGGATTCTTATTTAGAGAGCGCCCTAGATGGCTGCCATGGTTGTGTGCAGCTACACAGTACAGATTCTTTTTGTTCCTGATGCCTTCTGATTCCTTTTACTATATCAGGTTCCACAAGTTCATCTTTAGCAGCATCCTATGCTTCTATCACAAGCCCCCAAAGATCATCTCCTTTAAGAGGCCGCCTCCTTCTCCATCATGCTGCTGGTCTTAGACTGCCCACTGCCCCACAGCCCTTTCCAAGCCCTTTCTTTTTGACATTCTCACAGCTAATGCTCTGACAACAAATGTTACTTTTTCTCACTATTTCCCACTCATGTCAGCCTACAGGTTCTGGGTGTGGATCCCCCCTTATGGTGTCTGTCTATAACCACCACCAGGACCCAGCACACTGGCCTCCTTTCCTTCTGGTCTCTGCCTGACACTCAGCTCTGCTGGGGGCTCCCGGGCTGACTCTTACATGGATGTCGAGCAGGGCAGTGCACTGTTTGTGCATGGACTCTGGGAGGGTATGTGCTTCCTTTTTGGATTTTTAAAACTTGTAATATGGAGAGATTCTA
Source organism: Grampus griseus (assembly GCF_964374135.1). Lineage (NCBI taxonomy): Eukaryota > Metazoa > Chordata > Mammalia > Artiodactyla > Delphinidae > Grampus > Grampus griseus. Next base: position 168,566 of record NW_028132950.1, on the reverse strand, counting down.
ACTGAACTTGCCACTATACATCTTCATTTACAGAATTCCAGACTTCTTCAATGTAAACCAACATCAGTGACCCAGCCTAATCCAACAGGGAAGTTAAGAGCCAACCCTGCTCCACTCCGCTCCCAGGTAAGAAGAGCTTTGGTCAACCTCAAGACAAGAAACATGGGTGCTCCTGCTACTGAACCAGGTTCTTGTGTCCTATGCAAAAAAAGCCGAAAACGTGAGACACTGAGGTGCGGCAAAAAAAGGCTTTATTCACAAGGCATCCAAGAGAGAAGAAAGGAGAACAAGTCTCAGATCCCCCTCCCCAAAGGCCAGGGGCTTGAGACATTTGAGAGATAAAGAAGCTGGGTGGGCTTAGGCCTGGGAAAAGGTGACTGGAATTAGGGAAAGGTGAGGTAATTGGTGTTCTGCAGAGGCGTATGAGTAATGTGCTTCTTCGTGGGATGTAGGCTCTAAAGTGGAGGCACTTAGCATGGTCTGAGGGTGGAAATTCTGGTCCTCAGACCTGAAGTGGTCATTCATGGGACAGTTGCACACGCCCAGGTTTGGGGGCAGTGTTCCAAACAAGTCTTAGCCAGCTCAAGCTTGAATTAGACGCAGCTGACTCCAAGTTCCTGAAAAGAACTTGGGTGAAACCTTATTGTTTAGTCAACACAATGCTTGGAGGACATGCAACAAAACAATTAAAGTGAGCTTGTTCACCGAAGGCGGGCTACAAGCAGTGAGGTGTTTAACGAGCTTTAAGACAAGCTCAAGAATTCTGTTAGTCACCAGATTCTGTTAACCGCATGCGGTAGAGTTAACTCCTTTTATAGCAAATGAAGCCAAACTGTAATAAGTTCATCATGGGTGTGATTCCCCTCACTTGGAGTGCTTCCTTTTCAGTCTTTTGTTTTCCCTGGTCTTTGGTGACAATCAGGGCTGACATGCTGAGCACGGTCCTTGCACCAAAGAATCCTGGCCAGATTGTTAGAGGGACCAGAAGAGACATGTGATTGTGTGGACAGCCTAGGCCATCCCAGTGGCTCAGGGAAGACTGTGTTTCCTTCCCTAGCTTCATCTCTGTGCACTTTTTGCCTCAGAACACTGGGACATACGGGGACACGATCTAAGGTGAGCATAAAGTAAAGGGGCTCAGGGACAGTTCACTTGACCTTTCATGCAGACCTTATGGCAGAGAGGAGACAGGAGCCTCGTAGCTTTTCTGCTCAGTTAAGCAGATTCTCCCAGGGCAGATATTTCCCTGGAATTCGTAGTAATGGCATGTGTCCGAATCATGGATTTAGAATTTCAGTTGTTCCCCTTCTTGAATACAGATAATTGGTTGTAAGTAGGAGAATAAGAAAAAATATTTTATACATCCCTGGACATCACACAGATCCCAAAAGCAAAACTTATTGCTGAGCCTGAAAATAGACTGAAGCGAAACTAGACTCATTAACTGTGATCACCCTTTCCATTGCTCTGCCATAGATTTCCTGCTTCAGGCTTCTCTCCTAGCAGGAGTAGTAGTGATATAAAAATCTAAATGATTTAGTTTCACACACATGCATTTTTCTGCTCTAGAATAAACAATCATGTTTTAATCTATTCATAACCAAATTTGTTCTGAAGGGGAATTAACATGAGTGGGTTTTGCGTATATTTACACCTTTACTTATAAGCCTATGTCTTAGTGTCAAGAGACACTAAGACTCTTGACTCTGCAATGTTAGCGGCTCAGGAGGGACGTGGCTCATGATGCCACCGCACTGGAAGGTCTTTGCGGGCACATGGATATGTGTCATCTTGCATCCCTCATGGCATCTGGGTTGGGAGTTGACAATATACACAAACAGGGAGAGGAGGAGTTTCTAGGGCCAATTCAGCTGAGAGTTCCCAAAAATGCAGCAAGTCAAGGGGAGAACAAGCGCCAACAGTAGAGTTGAGGTCAAGAGCAAGAAATACTGGGTAAGGTACCAAACGGCATCTCCTTGATGAGGGTAAGTGGCTTGTGAAGATGGCATAGAAGTTAGAGAAATAGGATCAGGGGAATTGAAAAAAAGGATTCAAGGAGACGTCAGGAGGGTCAGTGAGCAAAATCCCATTTCTTGGCAAACTCTGCATGCTGTTGGAACATGTGATCTGCTGAAAGGGGCCACGAGAGACCACAGGGAGCGCTGGTGAGTTTCTGACGTCTAATGTATACTTTCCAGATGGATTAACAGGAGAATCAATAAACATTGTCTACACTTGACATTTTGATAAATAGAAGTATAGTATTTGCTGAGGTGGCAGGTGTTACCATGGCAGAGATGTAAGTTATATAAGAATATCTTATTTCTTGGGGTGTTTTCACTGCACCTATATTATTAGTTACATAATAATCACAGCTCCCCTGGGTATTGTTCTGTGATAGGCGATCTGACCAAACCCAGTTCTGATACTCTTTTACTCTGTGACACAGGATATATTAACTTAACTCCTCTAAGCCTGGATTTTCTCATTTGTAATACGTTGATGATAGCACCTAATCAACAGGGCTATACAAAAGGTTAGAGGAGAGCATAGAGAGGAGATATTTAGCATATGGCCTAGAAGAGTAATTTCTCAATACATATGAACCACTATCACTGTAGACAGATCATTTGGAAGAGACAAATCGTGGAACTTTGGAGAGATAGTCTCAGACCTGGATTCTAGGACCACAGACGATGTTACGAATTCTACCTTCAAAATATCACTTAATTCCCTCATTCAGAACTGCATTATTTTTTGTTAACATATTTATTTATTTATTTTTGGCTGTGTTGGGTCTTTGGTGCTGTGTGCGGGCTTTCTCTAGTTCCGGCGAGCAGGGACTACTCTTCGTGTGGTGTGCACGCTTCTCATTGCAGTGACTTCTCTAGTTGCTGAGCACAGGCTCTAGGCGCTTACACTCAGCAGTTGTGACACGTGGGCTCAGGAGTTGTGGCTCGCAGGCTCTAGAGTGCAGGCTCAGTCACTGTTGTGCACGGGCTTAGTTGCTCCACAGCATGTGGGATCTTCCCGGACCAGGGCTCAAACCCCTGTCCCCTGCATTTGCAGGTGGATTCTTAACCACTGCACCACCAGGGAAGTCCAGAGCTGTATTATTTTTCCCAATAATACTCCAATACATGCTCTCTTCCTCTCTATCCCGATTCAGTCTACCCCTCACACAGCTATGGACTTCAGTGTGTTTGTTTGTTTTTTCCCAATTATAAAATGACAATGTTGATTTACTTCCTCTTTGAAATTTAAAATTATCCTAAAATAAATAAAATCCCAAGCAATATAATTTATTAAATGACTTTAGTGTTTAAAAAAAGAAAAGAGAAAATAAAATAACTCAAGCCAGCTACTCTTCATGTAGCAGGATGCTCTCCGGGTGCAGTGGCTTTCAGGTGGGGTTGGCCAGCGGCTCTGACTGAGGTGTTGCCAGCAGTCCCCACCCAATATCCTAGACCTGTTTCCACAGTGAGGATTCATACTTCCCTTGTGTAATTGATGACTTTGCAGAGAGAAAGTGAACAAAAGGGGAAGCATGGTTGGAGAATCTCAGAGAGAGTCCCCGTGGGAAATATGTGTGACCTCATGAAACAGTCCTGGGAACAAGGCCAATAATCAGAGGGGTTCAGTTGTTCTAGACAAACCTGGTGGCTCTTACTTGAACTGACCCTGACCCAAACAATCCAAATGCTAAGTGGGAATAAAGCTATGAGTAATACCCGTGAACCGTCTAATAAAGGCATATAGGGTAAGAGAATCATATTTTCAGTTCAGCAGGAAAAAGGAAGTCCTGGGAACTTTTCATTTTGTGAGGCACAATACAGCAGAACATCGTGGACGTAGTGACAATGTGGAAGTGAGCATGAGGTTCAAATAAGAACCGGGAAGAAACTAGGGAGCGATTTAGAGGCCGCGGTGGCCCGTGTGGTCAGTGCAGAAACTGGAGTTCCAGATATAGATGATGTCGGTGGTAAATGAAGCAGCAGGGGCTGAACCGGCAGCTCTGAGCAGCCTCCCTGTGTGACAGGCTCACCAGCCCCAGAGGCACGTGAGGCAGCAGGAGGAATTGCTGGGGAGGGGGGCCTGGAGCAGCGTGACAGGAGCAGTGAGAAGCATGTCTGGAGGGGAGAGGGGTCTCACGTGTCAGGGCAGAGTTCAGCCCCCAGGCAGGGGCTCCCTGGAAGATTGCTCCGGGCGGGAGCAGCATGGCTCTGGCCAAGGAGAAATGAACATCGACTAAGGATGGAGGGACAATCAAGTCATAGTAGGTCGTGCGTAGACAATGAAAGCTGTTAAGGTGTTGTGTAACAGCCCGTCTCCGAGAATCCTAAGGAATGCTGTCGAGCGTAAGTCCCCATGGACCATGAGAGCTGAGAGCCTCTGCTGGGCATGGCCAGTGCACTTGAGAGCTGGTAGGATCAGTACAAACTTAATTTATTATTACTTCATTATTGCAGAGGTAAGGCCCAGACAACCTTCAGATTACATTCATAAACTAAAGTATTTCTGTGTAAAATTTGTGTACATTTTACATATTTTTTTCTGGGTAAGTAAACGCAGTAATATATCAAGATTAACAATACTTATATGTTTGAGGTTTTTTTTTTTTTTTTTTTTGTCTGTTTGTTTGGTTTAGATTTTTTTTTCTAATTCAATTGGCACTAAAACACCCAAACTGAGTCTCTTAGTCTCCAAGGTGATTATTCAGTTGGTGACTCCAATTAGTATTTTGAGACTCTTTTTGAAATTCTAAAAAAAATAGGAATATCCCCGAAAAGTAATATTTACAATTTTCATCAATTTAGACTTTCCTACTAAGTAGAGGTGAGGCCTGTGATCCTCAACTCTGGCTGCAATATAAAAGACTCAGGTAAATGTTTAAATATCCTGCCATCCGGCTGCCCCACTCCTGCACACTCTGCCCTAATTGTTCTCGTGATGTGGAGTCCTCTGTGACAGAAGTTTTGAATCTCCCAGTGTGATTCTAACAGGAATACAAAGATAATTATCAGTAAGCTAATGGGCAAGAAGTTAAGAAAAGTACAACGGATCTCAACTTTATAAAGTACATCTGTCATCTCTGCTCTGCCCCTTCTCTTCTCCAAAACATAAACACACAGGTGCACACACCTCCCCGGTCCCCACCAAGAATCCATCCTCCAGACTTTACTGTATTTGAGCGTCTGCATTCCAACAGCAATGTTAGATTCCAAGGGTTTTCTCTTACTTCTCTCTCCCCTCATCCTCTGCTAGGCTCCTCCCGTGGTGCCCCCTCCCGATTTCTACCAGAGCCCAAGGCTGTGGCCACTCTACTCAGTACCCCACTCCGTGTCTAACATGGGACCTGCCCAGACAAAATCTTAAACATTAGCTGAATTGAGGTAATGAAGTTGCTATTTGTGGTGTCTTACTAGCTGCTTTTTCTGCATGCTGAGACGGCAAGGTTTTGTTCTCATTTTCTGGGTCACTGTTTCACCAAAACCCCAGGTTTCACGCTCCGAGTGTTGTGCTGTCTCGTGCGTACGTGCAGTTGTATCTTCCATATTCTTTTTCCTAATTGTGTTTCTCTCTCGCTCGCTCGCTTTTAGCCATAGAAAAGAAGCTTTCAAACAGACACATGATAATATGAAAATGAGGGGGCGCATTATCCACAGATCCTTGATAACACCCCGCCCCCTGGGGATCCTGCCCATCTCTGCCGCCCCCCTTGTGACCCTCTCCCCATCGCTCCCTGCATCTGATGATACCAATCTCCTCTCAGACCCTAGAACACACCGGGCTCTTTCCAACTCCTGCTCCTGTCCTTTCTGCCTGGAATACTCTTCATCTTGCTCATCACCTGCACATCCTACAAGTCTCACACTCATCTCATCCCCTCAAGGGGACCTTCCAGACACCTTCTCCTGGGGAAGGGAGGCTAATTACCTGAAGAGGAAGCTCAGAAATCCTCTCTGGCCTGTGAGGTGACAGCTGTGCAGACCCTCCCTCCACCCCAGTGTCTGACAGCTGTTATTTATTGATATATATTTTTTCTCACAATGTTTAGATTATAAATTGATCTTAGTTGAAGGGATTAAAGAAAAGACATGTGGACATTGTGTGAGAATATTTGTGCCTACAGACACAGACGCTATGAACACATAAACCGAGTAAAAGTGTAAGTTTTAATTTTTTTGTATTATCCTTAGACTTCTAAAAATCTCAAACATAAGGAGCTCTGTTACCCCTCAATATAATCTTCAGGTATATCAATAATCAAAGGGAAACAACCAAAGTAAATGTTGTCAATATTTATGATTGAAGTAAAAGCAATATTTTGAATGGAAAACAGAAGTTGGCCACTAATCGATGTTCTGTTCTTTCTTTATAATAATTGAAAATTCTCCTTGGCAACATTGATTGACAAGATGAGGAAGTTAAATTTCATAAACTTCTTATAAAGTCTTGGGTTATCCTCATTTATAAATAATGACACTCAGAAGAGAATTCGGGTTTTTAATGTTAAAAGGTTAAATAATAATCACATTATGAATTAATTAATAAACTGGTTAATAAATCAGTTAATAAACTGGTTTATCTTTTTAATGTATTCATTCTACTTTAATGAGCATAATTTATACTTTATAATTGCCTGTGGCATCCTATAAGTGAATTTATATACTTTTGGTAAACTTATTAGATGGAATAGAAAAGTGTATGGTGCACAAAGAGGTTGAATAAATGAAAATATATAATTAAAATCATCTTTGTTGTTATAGCATCTAGACCAGAGAAAGAAAAAGAAATCAGTAAGTATATAGAAGATTTGAATGACACTACTCACCTTGAAGTAATGAACATTTATAGAGTTCTCCACCTAATCATTGCAGAATAAAATAATATTTTTTCTAGTAAATATGGAAAATTTACCAAGATATTTTGCCCAGAATACAGGCTCATTAAATATGAAAATAATCAAAGTATTACAAATTATGTTAAGAGAATTAAACAAGATCTTGCATGTAAGGGCTCAGGTGGGCACAGAAGGCTGCTTCCCACCCATCACTCTAACCACAGACAAGGGAAAACAGAGTTTCAGCTGGAAGTCATTAGGCCATTGTGGATCGAGGGGGATGGAGAGGTAGAAACAGACCGTGAGAGAGGAAAAGGGTCCAAAGCAGGACCAGAATCCAGCACTAAGAGTGACCACCCTGGGGCCTATTTAGACAATTGACACAATTATCTCCAATCATTCATTGGGATTACAGTGTTTGCTGCATGGTCTTAGATAAGTGCTAGTAAATACATCATCTCATGTAACTCTCCAAACAGCTCTATGACATAGTTGTATGGTCATCTCTGCTTTAGAAGTAAGGAAAGTGAGGCTAGAGTTGGTTAGGTGGCCTGTCCAACATCACACAAATAGGAAGGGGTAGAGCTAGGATGGGAATGTTTGTGTAATTCAGGACCAGCTTGTGCATTTCCTAGCAGCATCCTCATGTCTAAATGGATGAGCCACACCTCACACAAGCTCCTTTAATTCAGGATTGGGAAATGAACTGTGAAATGTCTCCCACATATTTTGCATAATCTTTTGAAAAATAAAAGGACATATAGGACTTCCCTGGTGGCTCAGTGGTGAAGAATCCACCTGCCAACGCAGAGGACACGGGTTCCAACTCTGGTCTGGGAAGATCCCATGTGCTGCGGAGCAACTAAGCCCGTGGGCCACACCTACTGAGCCCGCAAGCCACAATTACTGGGCTTGCGAGCCACAAGTGCTGAAGCACGAGAGCCTAGAGCCCTTGCTCTGCAACAAGAGAAGCCGCCTCAATGAGAAGCCCGTGTACCACAACAAAGACTCAACGCAGCCAAAAATAAAATAAATAAGAAAATTAATAATAATAAAACATATATATATATAAAAGATTGTTAAAGCATTAAATAAAACACAGCTGTCACTTTCTATCAAGTGTAGTGAGGAAGAGAAAGAAACAAAACTGAAACATTTTAATAATTAATTAGTTAATTAACTAATTCCCATGGTTAACTTTTTTGTTGTTGGCTTCCTTAGATCCTCGTGTGCCTCTCACTGCGGCGGCTTCTCCTGTTGCGGACCTTGGCTCTAGGCGCGAGGGTCTCCGCAGCTGTGCCTCGCGGGCTCAGCTGCTCCTCAGCATGTGAGATCCTCCCAGGCCAGGGATCGAACCCACGTCCCCTGCACTGGCAGGTGGACTCCCAACCACCGGGCCACCAGGGAAGTCCTGGTTCACTTCTATTCTCCACCCCTCAACTTCTGGTGGCTGTGCTCAGCTGCTGGTTAAGGTGCGAATGCACAGACCTTAGGAAGGCCTCCTTCTTCAGCAGAGATGCCCGCAGAGGCTCTAAGCAAGGCTCACAGTGCCTCTCTGCTTGGCCCCCTGAACCTCCTCTCCTCACAACACCCCTGCTGTCAGGAGGATCCGCAGCATCTGCCCATATCTCCCCAACCATCTTAGGAGAGTGGCTTCTACATTGATTTCCTGAGCAACATTATCAGCGGGACCCTTCCTCCTTCTAACTCCCAAATACAAGGACATTCCACAAACAGTGTTATACTTTGCTTTTAGAAAGATCCACCTAGGGCTTCCCTGGTAACACAGTGGTTAATCATCCACCTGCTAATGAAGGGGACATGAGTTTGAGCCCTGGTCTGAGAAGATCCCACATGCCAAAGAGCAACAAAGCCCACGCGCCACAACTACTGAAGCCCATGTGCCTATAACCCGTTCTCCATAACAAGAGAACCAACCCAATGAGAAACCCGCACGCAGCAATGAAGAGCCGGCACATCATAAATAAATAAATTTATAAAAATAAAAATATACACTTAAATACCTGCATTAGTTTTCTGTTGTTAATGTAACAAATTACCAAAAGTTCCTTCTCTTACAGTTCTGGAGGTCAGAAATCCAAAATGGATCTGACTGTGCTAGCTTAAAGTGTCATCAGGTCTGTTCCTTCTGGAGGATCTGTTGCAGGGTCTGTTCCCTGCCTTCACCAGTCTCTAGAGGCCACATGATTTCCTCGCTTGCTGGCCCCGCCGGCAATCACATCACTCCCACCTCTGTCCCAGTCCTCACACCTCCTTCTCTGGCTGTGACTCTCTGTCCTTCCTCTTTCATAGCTGAAGACCTTTGTGATTGCTTTGCACCCACAAAACTTATCCAGGAGACACTCTCCAAGTCAAGATTCTTAATTTAATCTCACCCGCACAAGTTCCTTTAGCTATATGAGGTAATATATTTGTGTGTTGGGGAATTAGGCCATAGGCTTTCTGAAGAGCCATTATTCTGTTGACCAAACTACCCTTTCTGCACAACTTGAAAAAACTTTGTTTTACACTGATGGAAGAAATTTTCACATATTAAAGTATGGGGAAGTCATTCTGGCAGACACATGACTTGAACTTTAGGCTATCCCAAAGAGCCTGTTTGTAGCCTATTCAACATGCACTGCACATCTGCTATTAACCATTAAAGAAAAAATGCATTTAAAAGTAAAATGGAGCAACTATGGTTTAGGCTTTCGAAATGAACTGGGTGACCACTATAGACAAGGTTTCAAACACATTCTTTTATTAGTGAAAACTTGAGTTTTCTGACCTGTATTGTTAGCGAACACAAGTTCATGTGCCTGATGCAGAGTGAGACCAAGGTTTATTGCAGAGCCATGCAAAGGGGATTGGGAGGTTCATGTTCAAAACACTCCAAACTCCCTGAAGGGCTTCAGTTAAGCATGTGTAAGGGCAAGCTTAAGGAGGGGTGAGGTTGTTTGTTGACGCAGGAATCCTTTGTCCACGAAGGTCAGGTCACGATGTTCCTGTAAACCTCCAACAAAAGAAATGTTATTCTCTGTTCTGCAACTTTTTATCTTTATATGAATGGCAAAGTGTTTTACTCTTAAATGTCAGAGCATTGAGAATGGGCTATCCTGTATATTTCAGGCTATAGGCATCATTTTTAACTTGAAGCAAAAACAATAGGTTATATAGGTTAAAGTAAAAAAACAAACAAAAAACAAAAAGATCTAATATGAAGTCAGATTGTTCTTCCCAGTTACAGTATCAGACTCAAGGACACCAAGAGCCATTCTCAAAACAGTATCTGCTGGCAGCTGCCACCTGCAACTTCAAGGTCTCCAGGTCTCCCCTTGTAACTATGCAACAATTTCAAACACCAACCAATCCTTTCTTAATAGTCACCCTTACCTCTTGCCAGCTCCAATTATAATTGTTTTCTTAAATTTTTATTTTATATTGGCTTATAGTTGATTAAAAATGTTGTATTAGTTTCAGATGGACAGCAAAGTGATTCTGTTATACATATACATGTATCTATTTTTTTCAAATCTCTTTCCCCATTTAGCTTATTACAGAATATTGGGCAGAGTTCCCTGTGTTATACAGTAGGTCCTGGTTGGTTATCTTTTTAAATATAGCAGTGTGTATGTGTCTATCCCAACTTCCCAATCTGTACCCCTCAACCCTTCCGCTCTGGTAACCATAAGTTTATTTTCTAAGTTTGTGTGTTTGTTTCTGTTTTGTAAATAAGTTTATTTGTATCACTTTTGGCTGTACCAATTTAAATTCCCACCAACAGTGTAGGAGGATTCCCTTTTCTTCACACAGTCTCCAGTATTTATTGTTTGAACATATTTTGATGCTGGCCATTCTGACTGGTGTGAGGTGATGTCTGATTGCAGTTTTGATTTACATTTTGCTAATAATTAGCCATGTTGAGCATCTTTTCATGTGTCTCTTTGCCGTCTGTATGTCTGCTTTAGAGAAATGTCTATTTAGGTGTTCTGCCCATCTTTTCATTGGGTGGTATGTTTTTTGGATATTGAGCCGTGTGAGCTGTTTATAAATTTTGGAGGCTAAACCCTAGTCAGTTGCATCATTTGCAAATATTTTCTCCCATTCTGTGGGTTATCTTTTCATTTTGTTTATGGTTTTCTTTGCTGTGCAAAAGCTTTTCCGTTTAATTAGTTCCATTTTGTTTACTTTTGTTTTTATTTCCATTACACTAGGAGATGGATAGTAAAAGATATTGCTTTGATTTATGTCAAAGAGTGTTCTGTCTATATTTAGTGTATAGTGTATATAGTGTCCTCTAAGAGTTTTATAGTATCCAATCTTACATTTAGGTCTTTAATCCATTTTTAGTTTATTTTTGTGTATGGTGTTAAAGAACGTTCTAATTTCATATTTTTTTACATGTAGCTATTCAGTTCTCCCAGCACCAGTTTATTGAAGAGACTGTCTGTCCTTCATCGTATAGTCTTGCCTCCTTTGTCATAGATTAATTGACCATAGGTGGGTGGGTTTATTTCTGGGCTTTCTATCCTGTTCCATTGATCTATATGTCTGTTTTTGTGCCAGTACCATACTGTTTTCATCACTGTAGCTTTGTAGTATAGAGTGAAGTCAAGGAGCCTGATTCCTTGAGCTCTGTTTTTCTTTCTCAAGATTGCTTTTGCTATTCAGGGCCTTTTCTATTTCCATACCAATTTTAAGATTTTTGTTCTAGTTCCGTGAAAAATGCCACTGATAACTTGATAGGGATTGTATTGAAGCTGTAGATTGCCTTGGGTAGTATAGTCATTTTAACAATGTTGATTCTTCCAATCCAAGAACATGGTATATCTTTCCATCTGTTTGTGTCACCTTCGATTTCTTTCATCACTGTCTTATAGTTTTTGGAGTACAGGACTTTTGTCTCCTTACGTAGGTTTATTCCTAGAAAATCCTAAAGATGCTACAAGAAAACTACTAGAGCTCATCAATGAATTCTGTAAATTTGCAGGATACAAAATTGAAACATGGAGATCTGCGTTTCTATACACTATACACTAACAATGAAAGGTCAGAAAGCGAAATGAAAGAAACAAATCCATTTACCATTACATCAAAATATGTATACATATAATTCTTGACAATCAACTTATGTCATTTTGAGGTTTTTGCCTTTATAAGTCTCCCCAATCTTGTAGTCTGGCTGAACACATTTCAGGTCCTTCTAGAATGTATCTCTCCTGAGCTATAGACCTCATTTTGGTTCAAGTAAAATTCTTTTCTATTCCTAATATAGATTGATTTAGAGAATATTTATATTGACAACAGAATTAAAGAGTTTCTTTTTAACATTTCAGAATATAATGAAAAGCTAAAATATGAGTTACAGATACTAAAGCCCACTTTCATTTAGTGCACTGAGGCTGCTACAAGGGAAGGGGACAGGCACATTCTCTGGGCCCAGCAAGGAGGGCCTCGACAGCTCTCTCCTCCTCCCAGGCGCTCCGAAGCCCACTGCGCCCCCCCTGGTGGGGGTGGGGACAGCAGCTCAAGCATCATGGAGACCCTGGGGATATGACTATGAGTTGGGTACCCGGACCTGCACCCTTCAGAGACCATCTCGGTTGATGACATTCCAAGCTCTGGAACTGCCAACCTGAGGTCCTCTTTTTATGGAGCAAGGGCTCATGTGACTGAGGTGCAGAAAACCCAACTGACAGCAGGTGTTTTAATCAAAGTAAGGGTTTATTTACAGATCTCCAAGCAAGGGAGTGGGAGACAAGCCACAGTTACACTCCAATTTGGCTTTTGAGTTAGCGGCCTTTTTAAAGGGAAGAAAAAAGAGGCTGCCATTAATCATCATCATTTGACATGTCTGTGACTCTTTCTTTTCCTTATTTAACAAATAGAAGTATAGTTGACTTATTGATACAATATTGTGTTACTTTCTGGTGTATACCAAAGTGATTCAGTTTTTTATATTTATATATATATATATATATATATAAAATTTTCCATTATAGGTTATTACAAGATATTGAATATAGTTTCCTGTGCTATACAGTAAATCCTGGTTAGTTACCTTTTTTATGAACAGAATTGTGTAACTCTTAATCCCATACTATATGTGACATTTGTTCCTCATAACTTCAGAAGTCAGGCTGTCTCTGGTTTAAGATTCTCAGGCCAGGTGTTCCCCGGCTCAGGGGTCTTTGAGCTCATCTTGCCCTGGAGAAACAACCTGAGTTTGGAGTGAACGATGACATCTACACAGCAACTGGTACACTGATGATGTTCACAACAGAAGTGTAGTCACCTGACTCTGCTTGTTCAGTTAGCACAGGATTGAGGTCAGAGGTGACAAAGAAAAGGAAGAAAGTTTTGGATAGAGAGATCATCTGTAAACTCAGTGAGGGAACTCTGTTTTAGGGGGACTTGGATTCACCCTGCAGGACGTGGGAGGACAGCACCTCACTCCTGGTGCCCAGTCCCTGGACGGACCCCTGCACCTTAAGAGGTCCCTCTGGGGAAAGGAGGAGCTGCTGGGACAGCGGCCCCTGAACCCCTCTCTCTTTTGGCCCATATCAGGGCTCCGAGTTCCCGGAGGAGCGGAGGCGGAGGCCCAGGTGGGAGCGAGTGGCCCGCGGGGGAAAGAGGAGCCCAGCTCTGCAGCGGCCCGAGTGCAGGAAGTCGGGGTGGTTCTGGTCCCGTTGGGGACGAGCCTGGGTTCGGAAGACCTTCTGCGAGGAGCGCGGTGCCGCCCGCTAGCTCCCCACCTCTGCCGCCTTCCCTGTGGGCGGAGGCCTCTGGGCGGCTCGGGACAGGTTGGCGAAGCCTCCTTTCCCGCCGCTCCTCCAGCTCCAGGCCGCGGCCCTGCAGCGGAGCTCTTTGTAGCTGAAGCGCTTGCCCCGCCCGGAAGCCCGGGGAGCGGAGAAGAAAGGCCATGGCCGGGAGCCCTGGTCTCCGCCCGCACCGAGGGGCTCCTCCCAGACCCGCCGGCCAAGCTGCACGAAGAGCTGGTGGATCCACAGCCGCGTCCTCACCAGAGAGGAGGTTCTCATCTTGTCGCAGGAAAAATTCAGAGACAACAGGGAGAAGGAGAAGGCACAGCGAGGACTTCTGGGGCACAGAGAGCCAACGGAGTTGAGCAGCAGCGCCGAGCCCCTTGGACAGGCTGCTTACACGGGACGTGAAAATGAGGGGGCGGAGTATTCATTGGGGAGGGTGGGACTTGTGGGTCGCACTCCCTGATTTTCACCCAGCTCCACCTTTCTGAGGTGAGGTGGGAGTTTCCTCCTTATTTAGCCTTAGTTGGAAGTGTCCCCGCCCCAGTGCATGATGGGAACTTCTCATCTGCAACGCTAATTTTATTGTAATGAGGGCATAATGAGCAAAAGGTTACATTTAGAGGCCTGAGATTCCCGGTTTCCTACCTTCCCTTGCCTCCAGGAGACTTGTCATCTCAAAATGTATCATTTTCTGTCCGCCCAGAAGTTCCTGCTTTTCTTTGTCTGCCTACAGACCCCCGTTGTTTACAACATGTATGGTTTCCTGCCATCTGACCCCACCCCCTTTCTCTGCTCCTGGCTAGCTCTTTTCCTGCTGGAGCAGCCAGAGGTGCCGCCCTGGGCTCTGGGCTGGTTGGGGGGCAGGTGTGCTTACACTTCTCACTCTGCTGGCTTCCAGGATGGGGCCAGAGAACTGGAGCGGGATGCGCTGTGTCCCTGTGCTGTCTGTCCTGAGCCCAGGGCTGGCACTGGACAACAAGGCAGGAGCCAACTACTCGTGCCCAGGCAGGCCCCTTCTTTAATCCTTCATCTCTGGTGTGAAAGAGCCCAGATTTCCCATCCTGGGCAAAAATTATTCTTTAAAAATATTTTGCAGAATGCCTTCTGTTCTCTGCCAATATAAGATGTCGGTTGAGTTAACATTACCAGAGTCATCTGTAGGGATTGTCTGTGAGTAGCAAGGGCGGCTCATAGCCCCAAACCCTTTAGGCGCAGAACATAGCTGTTCGACTCCCCTGGGTCATTAGCCGTCAGAGAAGCTGGAGCCTTACTTGCAGGACTCCAAGTGAAACTGCAGAACGTGTTTCAGGCCTTAGTAGAGCATAGGTTATGCACATCTCTTGTGCAATCTGTTTGTTTTAGAATGCTCGTCTCTAAGAAGCGCCCCTTCCACTGTGGCTCTATAGATCAGGCCATAAAATCCTACAACCCATGGGCCAAATTCTGCCCCCAACCTGTGCTGTACAACCTGCAAGCTAAAAATGATTTTTGTATTTTTAAATGTTGAAAAAAACTTTAAATATTTTGCAACATATGAGAATTATATGACATTCGCATTTTAGTGTCTATAAATAATGTTTCATTGGAGCACAGCTCCTTTGTTTACATTTTATCTGTGGCTGCTTTCCTGCTACAATGGCAGACTTGATGGATAAAGCAGAGATCATATGGCAAAGTTTAAGTTATTCACTCTTTGGCCCTTTAGAAAAGTCTGCCAGCTCCTTCTCTAGAAAAGTAGTATTTTCTTACCACTATATGCTGAGGGTTACACTTAATAAGCACGTAAACTTTTGGTGAATTTTGCCCCTTGAAATAAGCCTTGGGTAGCTGTAAAACTGATGACATTACTCTCAGATATCTCATAATAAACCTAGACACCAAATGTACAATTATTATTAGGCTGAGAAGGGAATTCATGTGGTGACTTCTTTCATCCAAGAAATCACCACAACTTAGCATAACTGGAATACAGCTCCCATCTGAATTAGCATCAACTGCAGAAACTGCCACGTATTTCCAATCCTACAAATGGGGCAGAGTAAACCATAAAACTAGTTTGACCTTTGCATTAGAGACATCCCTTTTAACTGTAGCAGTGTTTGCCAAAGTTTATTGAACATGAAAATCAAAAAACAATAATAATTTATTAATAGAAAACTATCAGAATTTAATAAGTTCCATTTACACTCAGAGGAAAGAAAGCTACAAAAATGGTCACATTGATGACACAATTACTATATAATTTATATATGCTTATGAAAATTTTATAAAAGCAAAAATAACTAATTAGAATCATACTATTTTTTGTCATTAAATAAAAAGCATTTTCATGCAACTTTCTGGTATACTCTTGCATCTGGTGCACGGTTTCTTTCTTAAAATGCATTCCTGCATAATGAGAACACATAGATAAAGACAGTTTGTAGTTTTCTTTTGTATTTATAAGTACATTTTAATTGAAATTTATCAATAGTGTATATAGCCTATAATACATTCTGGGAAATGCTGATTTATCTGGTAAAAACGAGTTATTGTGAATTGTTTTGAATTATCTAAAATTAAATTAGAATAAAATTAGGACCCCAATAAAATAATCAAAATAGATATCATTTTGTCTAATATCATTTAAAATGGAAATACATTAAATTTCAAATTAAATAGTTGGTAAAAGGAATTTTAAGAGGCTTGTAGAGAAAATTTTCTATTCTTATAACAGCTACTGATTTTCAAAAACATAATTTAGAATTCAAACAATTAAATTTAAAAGTAGTTATTTTACAATGTATTTAAGAGCAAACTTTGCTCTTAGGAAAGGAAATCTAGCTTTCCTCTCCTTGCGTCTTGCAGAATAGCTTTCCAAGGGTTCAAAATTCTGTAAAATATTTGTAATAACCCAATCATTCTGAAAATATATAATCTTTCAGAGTCCTATAATTGACAATGTTTTAAACATGGATTTTATTTTATCAAGTGCAAATTATCATTGTAGACTAGTTGCAAATATCTTATAGTTGTACAATATATGAACACTTGTCAGAAACCTGGAGGGTAGACATACACATGGATCTCTGGGGGGGCTGGGCATTGTCTCTCTGTGAGTGATTGTACATGCCCCTGGTGTTTGAACACATTCTGAAAGTGGGATTCGTACCATGTCTGCAATCATCTTCCACCTTCATACATAGTCATGGAGATATTGACAGGTTTTTGGTGGAAAAACAAAAGAAAACAAAGCAAACCCTTAGCTACAAAGTCTAAGGTAAGTGATGAACCTATAACTGCCTCTGAATTCTTGGAATGTTCCTGTCCAGGTACACACAGTTCTTCAGGAATAGCACTCTTGTTAAGATTAAATTAATTCTCTTTTCAGTTATGAGGAAAATATTAAATGAAATTTAACAGCAATAGAATTAATTGAAGAATCAGAGTTTAATCACAAATCATGTGTTTATGCTAATGGCCATTCATCCTTGACATGTGCATACGTATTTGAACACTAATATAACAGTTAACGTCATTTGTGTTCTACTATTTAGTTACCATTCAAAGTTAGTTCCTGATTAACCCTAGTGTTTCTAAGTATATTTACAACTTCATAAAGACAGAAAGTCACTACACACAGATAATAAAGACAGAATTGATCACTAATCGCTGATCAATAATGACTGTATTGAAGGAAAACTGGCCCATTCTTATTGAGCACAAGGTTTCATGGTTTTGAAAACACACGCTCTTACATTTAGGTCTTTAATCCATTTTTAGTTTATTTTTGTGTATGGTGTTAAAGAACGTACCATGTCTGCAATCGTCTTACATATGTCCAAGCACTGACCCACTGAACTGCGGATGCTTTATTTCTTGCTGCTCGTTATCAAAGTTTGCATTCAACATTTCTCCAGATACTTCACCATCTACACATTTCTGCTGTCTATTTGTAACACACCTTCACACAGTTGATATGGTAGAGAATATTTTTTCCTGGACCTCAGCACTCGTGTTTTTGTGTAGTCAGTAGCAGTTGTTTCTGTTCTGAAATGTGCAGTGAGCATCTCTGGATTGGCCGGAGGTGACCAGCTGAGAGACTATAGCAGCTCACTTAACTCCTCCGTCACTGAGAGGCCTGGACGAATGGGACCTTAAGGTCCCTTGAGTTCATTCTTCAGAACATTTCCTGAGAATTGTACACACTGGGGACCCATTATGAACAAGACACAAGGGACCCTGCTCTCACGTTGCTGGGCGGAGTACACAGACTCCTGTAAATGAAAGTCTAAGAAAAATATCTTTGAACAGCTCTACCAAGACAACAAAGGTGGCAATGACTGAAGGCCAGAGCGTCTGGGCCGCTGCTGCGGGGACAGCAGGCCAGTCTCACCAGAGCGGGGCGTTCTCTGCTGCTGACTCAGCCTCCTTCATTACAGATGCCATTTGAGATGTGACGGGAAAAGAAAACTCTAATGTGCAACGGGCTGGGGAGTGTCCAGTGTTAGACGAGGGGGGCCCTGAATTTTTTCTGAGGAGATAATATCTGAGCCTCCCTCCAGGTGAGTGGAAGCCACCAGCCCTTTGAAGGTCTAGGGCAAGGGCACCCTAGGCAGAGGGAAGAGCAAGGTCAGAAAGCTGGAGATGGGTCCAAAGCCGGTTGGAGAGAAGACAATGGCTCCAATGTCCTGAGTGAGGGGCATACATGATGGGGTGGGGGTGGAATGGGAGGGATGGGCCGAGTCAGGGCCTGGCTCAGGCTGGGAGTCTGTGGTCTGAGATTTGCTGCTGATGTGAACGCTCCCCTATGTTCCTAGTGCACATTATATGTCCTGGGCCCACACAGGGGGAAGACCGAGGGTCCAGAAATCATACTGGGCTGGATGCACTAGGCGAGGCACCAGCAAGATCACAGGGTCTGAAATCAGCAGGGGCTTTCGTGACATCAGTGAGCCAATTTCTAACACAGGAGACTGAAGGCCAAGTTCAGCAGTCTTGCTCAGCATGAGCAAAAATGAATTCATTTATGAATTTGCAGAGCCATTGTCTCAAAGAAAAAGTTCATCTTTCTGAAGGTCACATAGAAAGGGTACAAGGGAACCAGACCTTAGAATTCCTACTTCTGTGTAAGACAGTCACCAGGAAATTGCTTGGACAGTTTAAGGAACCTGTAGCTTTAAAACAAAGAAAGAAAAGACGGAAAAGTAAGAAGAGTTCAGGGGTGAAGGGGCTCATTCTAAGCCAGCAGGCTGTGTCTGGTGGTAGGCAGCCCCGCAGAGCTGCACACTCCTTGCCCTGTTGCCAGGATCATTCGTATTGTGCTTTATCTGCACACTTACAAACACAATTCAGCTGAAGTAACTCTTACTGACTCAGCTATCTCCCACTTGACGTTCTCAGCTCAAGGGCATGTGGAGTCTGCAAGAACCGCCTCCTCCAGAGAAGGCCCAGGGTCTCCAGCTGACACATGTGTCCCCTGTCCCATCATTTCACCAGTGTCATGTGGCCTCCTTGCTTGCCTCTGCACATCATGTTCCTGACGGGATCCCTTTTAAGGCGGGGGAATCATTCTTTTCAGCCATCACCTCAGCATCAATGTCCTCTCACCTGCAATTTTACTCCTATATTCTTTGAAAGAACATTTCAACAAATTCTCGATTTGAACAGGTATGTTTTGTATTTATTGATTTTTATGCATCCTTCAGTGTATCCTATGCTCTGTCTTCTGCCCTTGGCCTGTCGTGAAACACCTGTCTGAGTTTATCAATGACATCTAATCTCCCTTCCTGTTACCTCTTTTCAATTCTTCTCCACTCTTCTGTGACACAGGTCACTACAGTCACATGCTCATTGCCATGACATTCTGTCCTTCCTTTGGGATGCTTATTATGCCTTCCTGCTTCTCTGATGCATCGTGGTCCAGTGTGTGCTCTGCCCATCACTCCCAGCAGCCTCCCCCCTCGCTCTTCCCTTTGGAGCCCCTGCCTCCCAGTTCAACCATCATTACTGGGCACCAGCTCCCAGTAATTTGCAACCTGACTTACCCTGTCCCCGCATCTGGGCTCTGTAGCATGTTTCCCTGAATAATTACCATGCATGAAACCTCATTCCTCTCCTTCTTCTTCTCCTCAGCTACAATCCCTGTGGATGCCCCATCTCTCCTGGGCTCCAGGGCTCCATGGTTCAGAATCATCCATGATCCATTTCTCTCTACACCGGAGGTTATCTGGCCATGTGGAGTCCAGCTCTAATGGAGTGAGATGAGCAATGATGGGCAGAGGGCAAGGTAGAGACAGGAGGTATGTACCAGGTCAGGCTGTGATTGGGTGAGAATAAAGGGCAGTGCTCAGAAGAAGAGCAGATTATGGAGGTTTTCTGAAGGTAGAACAGATTGGAGAATATATTTAGACACAGGTGGAGAAGAGGTCTGATAGGTTACAGTTTAAAGAAAGCGGAATTCTCATTGCTAGTTTCCTCAGAAGGACTCAGCTACTCACCATCTTTACATAGTAACATCTTATCAACTGTTTTTTCAGTTAGAGAAAGTCCAGGTTACACATCCCTTGGAAACTTATTCTATAAATTTTCTAGCAGTGAAAAATAATAGGCCAAGGTTATGCATGGCGACACTGTTTGGAATACCAAAAGATCAGTAAATATTGGCGTTTATTCCCATGTGGATTGGTGAAGTGAGCTGGTGCTGTTCTTTGTGTTTTGTCTAAATCTCCTTCTGAGCCATCGCACAAAGCCCAGCAGAATGTGTGAAGCAGAGGTGCAGTGTGACACGTCTTCTCCTGTTACCGAACACAGGTTCCTGTGCTCGATGCCCAGTGCGGCCAAGCAAGTGGAATGTCAGTGTTTGGAGCAGAGAAAGGTGTATTGCAGGGCCACGCAAGGAGATGGGTGGCTTGTGCCCAACAAAAGCCCAAACTCCCCAAAGGCTTTCAGCAAAGCATTTTGAAAGGCCAGGTGAGGGGGTCGAGGTTGGTTGTTGCAAACTTCTTGGCGCAGGAAAATCCTTTGTCCACGAAGGTGTCACGGTGTTCCTGTAAACCTCCAACAAAGAAATGTTGTCTGTTCTGCAACTTTTATCTCTAGATGGATGAAAAGTGTTATCCCCTTAAGGGTTAGAGCTTGAGAATGAGCTATGCTGCCTATTTTAGGCTAGAGGCAACATTCTTAACTCAAAGCGAAGGCAATAGAACACAGAGGTTAAAGTAACAAAACATCCACTGTGGAATGAAATTCGTTCTTCCCTATGATGACACTCCTTACAATGTGTCTGATCGCCATGCAGCTGGGAGAGTGTGTGACCGAACGTCCAACTTCCTTCCCACCAGTGTGGCTGTGATGGGACCAGAGGCCTGAATGGGGAGGTAAGTAGGGACGCCTTAGTCTTCTGTTACCTCCCAGCCAAGGAGCTCTTAATCTGCGGGGATTAGGGAGCCCAGGGAGCCTGGGCCCTCCCTGAAAGCACGTATAAAATGTGTTTGTGCACAGGCTTTTGTTCATATAAGATTAAAGGCTCTGGGTGCAGTCTCTCCAGAATATTTTATCAACATTTCTAGTCTTTAGTTATTTTTGTGAATTGTACCAGGACACACAGCTACAGTAATTTCAACACATATTAATTGTTAACTGTACCGAATAAATGTAAGCTTTCGAGGATTGGGGGAGACCAGTCGTTGAAAAGGTATAAAAACATTCTGTGAAGTACATCGAATTGAGAGCATTCGAGCCTGCACTATGAGTGTTACCAAATATTTTAATAAATAGTAGTTTGTTTCCCACTTGTTAGCTGCTAGTTTAAGTCTTTTGTTTGTTTCTCTTTTAGTTTCTTTTTCTACATAAGAAAACCGAACTTATCAAGTCTGTCTGTCTGAACAGGATCACAGGAGAAAAATTTCAGGGCTGGTCTCAAGTATATTTTTAGATGGCAGGGCCTGTTTCTGTGGTAAATTGTAAATATTTCATAGACATGATTTTAGATGGCTTTGTGCTCTTCAAAAACTATCCCTCCAAGCTAATGTGCTTGTACTTAATGCACTAGTACATAAAAATATTTATGCTTCCGTGGCAAGTGTGGCCAGCTGTTTAAAAACCAAACAAATAAAACAGTAGGGAACTGAAGGATTTGTTTGTTTGATTTTTGGTTTTTTTAATGGACTAAACTTGCCACTTGCTGTTCAATCCGTAGAAATGTCCAGTGTATATAGTCTGAACCTTGTCTACTGAGAGCGAGAGTATCTAGGATATCAAGGTAAGTTAGACTCACATGTCTCTCTAATTATACTCTATTTACACTGAGTTAGGTAGTTATATTTATACTCTGTCCCCAGAATGCCAAATCTCTGGTTGCAAAAAATAAGAAATTTGCAAATTATTTAAAATTGTGGGTGATGTAGAAAACAATATAAGGCCATCCCTTGCTTTCTGTAGATCCAGATTATCCAGGAATAAAATGCCTTTAGGGACCCGGAGCGGAAATGTTCCTTGGCTCTCTCACTCTTGGTCAGGACCGAAGCCCAGGGCGCCCTGAGCTGCGGCTGCCAGCACGGATGCCCGGCTGCTCAGCGCCGCGGGGGCGTTGCCTGCTGCCCACTCGGCCTCCTTTATTTTATATGGCATTGGACACATGGCAGAAAAAGAGAAATCTCTAAATTGGCAGAAGCCACCAGGTATGCTAAAACGGTGCTTTTTAATAGTGGTTTGGGTTGTTTGTTTTTCATGTAGCTCTCCCTGACAGAACAGGCCCAAAAGAGTTTTGAGACTAAAATATACCTTTTCTTCCACTGACAGACCGTAGTAGCCAAACTAATAAACTCATCCGTCTTTTCTATGAGTCTGACATAAATTCTGACTTGCCTTGGGCAACTAACTGATTTCCAGGCTGACTTAAGCCCAGCGAGTGCTCAAGAAATGTTCTAGTGACTAGAGTAGAAAACAGTGTGCAGCCAGGGTTTCATTAATTGTGCTTCGTGTGTGTTCTGTGTTTAATCCTTACATTAAGATGCATTCTCTCCCACAGAATAAACCTTCCTGTTGCTTGACTCCAAAATGTATTGGCTAGGCTTTACAACAAGCTAGTTTTATAATGCCACATGCACAGTTACTGTTGTTGTGTTTTAATACAAGCAGTGGACATTTTAGTTCAAATTTACCCTACTTTAGGGAAATAATTCCCTTGTGGTCCCATGGTTAAGACTCGTACTTTCACTGCCAAGGGCGCTGGGGGAGTAAGACCCCAGCATATAGCCATGTTGCAGGGCCCAAAAAACCCCCCAAAATAACCAAACACATTTCCCTTTCATCCCTGTCAAGGTGTGTGATGTTTATTTGTATAATTTCCCCAAACTTTAAATATTTTTTTTCAAATCTACATTTACACACAAATAACGTAGATTCATTTTCAGTTCTGTTAAATAAATAATTCCTGTTTCTTTGCAACTTGCTGTTCTCATGTAACAGTAAGACTTTGAAATACCACCATTTCCTTTTTTTTTTCTTTTGGTTTTTCCATTGCTGTATAATAACTGTGCCAAAAAGCTTTCCAGAATCAGGTAACACTGTTGTAAGCATATCCAGTTTCATATTTTATTTCTATCCCTCACTTATTATGCTGATCACTATGTAAATAATTGTGTCTAATTTTTTGTGTATAAATTTTATTTAAAGTTAATAAAGCCCAGTCAACAAGCATATTTTGTGGTGCCTTTACAGAGCCTAGTCTTGTTTCAAATTCCTTACAACTTTCAGGCAAAAACTTCACTGTAAAATTTAGGTTGAACTTTAGGCTGTATCTGGTGCACCTAATTCTGTTATTAAACTTGGTGGCGATGGGCGTTCCCTGGTGGCCTAGGGGTTAGGATTCCGGGCTTTCACTGTGGTGACTGGGTTCTACACCTGGTTGGGATCCCAAAAGCCATGCAGCGCAGGCAAAAATAAAATTTTTGTGGTGATAACCAGTTTTCAGATGAATTAAATAAAAATATCCAGCACATTAATGATAAAACACAGTATTAAAAGTGAGTTCATAACATGGGGCTTTTGCAGACGGAGGACCAGTGGCTGCTGCTCTGTGTCTGAGAATAAGGAGCCTCCCCTCCCACAAGAAAGAGACATCTTCTACCTGACACCACGAAGGGGTGACAGGGGCTGTGGCTCAGCAGGGATGAGGGGAGAGAACTAAGTCAGCCAGTAAACGCGCCCCTGAACCTGACCCCTTGCCCGCTCAATCCTGTTCCAGACGCTCACGGGCAGGACGACCTCAGCTGACATGGGCCCTGAACTGGCTCTTAAAGCTTCACACCCTTGTTGCTTCATCTTCCCAAACAATCCCCAAACCGTAAGGGATTTGCTAACTTTAGGACAATGCCTGTAAATTAGTAAATGTTTTCCCAAAGATTGGAGAGATTTTTTATTTAGTTTGAATACATGTCTTTTAGAACAAATTTTATGGCCAATATCCTCTTTTTTCTTTGCTGCCATCCCCAACACAGCTTTTAAATCTGTTCACAAATCATTCACAGGAAACTGAGGTTGGCATTGAAAACGTTATGTTGTGCACATTTGGGGGCTTGGGCGTTTTTATTGTAGGTTTTACAATACATTGGCTTTGGTCACCGGGTTCCTGAGAGGTTGGGCCCAGGCCTGAAGGCAGCTCCCAGACCCCAGCCCTGGATGCATCATGCTTTGAGATGCAGACCATGTGGCTCAGCCTCTGTAGCCTGGGGAAAATTCTACTACACAGAACAGTATTTCTAGGAAGGCTTGCTGTTGCTGTTATTTTAAACAAAACTTTTCTCTGAGGTTTGTTTTGGCCCCTCTGGGTTCACGCATTACAATGGCCAGTTCAAGTGCTCTGAGAGGGAAGAGGATCCTCATTCCAGAATGTACTGGTTAATTCATACCCTCCCAGACATAGCCACTCCTTAAGTTGTTCCAGGCAAAAATGAAAGCAAAATAACATTTTAGAAAACAAAATCTGGTTCCAAAAATTTTTTTCAGCCTGGTAAAATCCAAGGTTTGATTTTCAATAACTATTCTAGAAGCAGATTTTTTTTCTTGAATACAAACACATAAGCTGAGAGGGTGGGACACTGCTACATGGAGTTGATTTCTTTTACTCTTACTTTATAGAACTGTTTTATTATGTCACTGATTTTGGCCACTCTCCCTGTGCTCTCAAGAATTTGTTGGCACAGGAACAATCTCTGCTTTGCACCTGTTCACCTGAGCCCATATCTGAGGAGGCACTTTTTTTTTTAATATACAGCAGGTTCTTCTTAGTTACCTATTTTATACATATTAGTGTATATATATGTCAATCCCAATCTCCCAGTTCATCCCACCACCATCACCTCAGTCCCGCTTTCCCCCCTTTGTGTCCATACATTTGTTCTTACATCTGTGTCTCTATTTCTGCCTTGCAAACTGGTTCATCTGTACCATTTTTCTAGATTCCACATATATGCATTAATATACAATGTTTGTTTTTCTCTTTCTGACTTACTTGAGTCTGTATGACAGTTTCTAGATCCATCCACATCTCTACAAATGACCCAGTTTCGTTCCTTTTTATGGCTGAGTAATACTCCATTGTATATATGTACCACACCTTCTTTATCCATTCGTCTGTTGATGGGCATTTAGTTTGCTTCCATGACCTGGCTATTGTCAATAGTGCTGCATTGAACTTTGAGGGGCATGCTGAGGAGACATCTTTTGAAAACACCTCCTCTATAGCATGGAGAAAATTCAGAAGTTATATTTTCAAAAGTTCAGTAACTGAGCATAGAAATTATATTTTCATCATGTGTTACTGACTCCTGATCCTTGAAACGTGGCAGAACTGAAGTAGCTTCATGGAGGTCATCTCCTCTTATTTCAAGACCCTGTTTAGAGGGTGTCTGACTCTGTATCAGTAAACCCCAGTGTGGTCTTTCTATCAATCCTCTGGCTCCCTCACTGAAAAGTCTTAATGCAACTCACTCATATATATGAGATAATTTTCATCGTGAAAACCTTGAACCTTGAGGGGGCCCTGTGGTGGGGACATCATTGAGAACAGTAGTTGGAGCTGTCCCATCACTGTGACCTTCCAACACCTGGACTGCCACCCAGGCTGGGCACTATGTGTTCTCCTCCTGGCCCACGTGAGCGTTCTTGTTGCATCCCAAATCCCTCTCACATTGTCTCTCCCACTCCCACCCATCACAAGTTAGTTTCTCTGAAAGCAGAGGTTGGTATGGATCTGGACAAGCAGGACTGTGTATTAAATGTCAGCCTTTGTGGCAGGCAGGGAGGAAACAGGATCAGGCAGACGGCAAATTTGAGCTGTGATGCAGCCATGGTGAAGGCTTGCCCAGACCCCCGGGGTGGGAGGTGGGCCTCTGAAGCATATGTGACCCTCACAGTTGTTCCAGGACCCGCACTGCACTTGGCCAGCCTGGGTGCAGTGGAGGACCAGCAGGTGAGAACCCACATGCGGCAGGCGCTGGGGCTCCTCCAGCCACCACGATCCACCAGTCTGAGTGACACAGGCTCTAATTCGTACACCTTCCAGCTCTCAGGGTTCTGCTCATATGTGTTGCTAAAGAAGTGGCCAGTGATCAGCTGATCACCCTACCCTGAGTTTACCTACATCAGTTGCCTGTCTGGGAGCTGAAAGACCAGCCCGGGGTGGACGTGGCAGAGCTGCCGCCACAGCTGCCTCCATAACATCTGAACTGCCTGGTCCCACCACTCACCCTGGGCCAGCTTCCTCACCTCACCTCTTACCATCACCACTTCGCTTAACAAAATGAGGTCTCTATTTGAATTTCTTCTGGCGTTTCTCATTGGTCTGGAAGATTATACACTAACATTTATAAAGCACTTGGACAGCTTTGACTAAATTATGTTATGTTTGTTTACATTTAGCCCCTGTTCAGTCTGCCGTCTTGAAACCAAATGAAAACTACTACATTTCCCAATCTCCAATGTTTGAAAATCTGAGTAAAAATTGGAAACCTCTCATTGTAAACATATAGAAGATTGAGTGTATGGGAATATGTGCACCCAAATTATGTACATATTTAGTCCTGTTAATTGATTTTTTTGCAGGCTATGACTTAAACCAACTCACTGCCTGTACTTAAGTGAGAAACGATTACCATCCTCCAGTCAGTGCCAGCACCCACACTCGGGGCAAGCCAGAAGTGCCCTTAGCTGTCCTGCACATCCGACCATCTGGAGGGGAGGAAACTGAGAGCAGGGAAGGAGAAGAAATCCCTGGAGGAAGCTTCCTCACCCCCACTCCCGACGGGGCGCACGGGGTGGGAGAGCAGTTTGGCATGCACTCCCCTCACTAAGACTGTGCGGTTCATGCTGGTCTTCAGAACTCACTTCGTGCTTCACTTGAGGGATTCGGTTGTGGAGGCTTCACTGTGATTGCAGGTTGGGTCTTCTCTGCCCGCCTCCCCCACACATTTCACTTTGCCCTCAAGTCTTCATTTTTACAGGCAAACAGTGTGTCTCAGTGGGCAGAGCTGAGCACGCAGGAGGCAAAGGCTTGACTCTCAGATGTAATATATATTCATATTATTATGTTAACTCATTTATATTGATTAATTTACTTTATTACAACTAGATAAACATAATATATAAATAATATATAATATAGCAATACTATAATAATATTTATATTCCAGTAATATATGTTAATATTGATAATGTATAGGCTAATTTAGTTAGTGACATCACTGGCAAGAAGACTAATGAAGACGAAATAAATCAGAAGAGGCCAGAACTTTGAAGATCTTTGAGGGAACGCCTTGCCCATGATGTAAGTGGAGAGAAGTATATGGAAGGTGTTGGCTAGGGCTGCCTGCACTGCTCCTTTTGACCCTGTTGCTGGGTCAAGAGTGAACCAGGGCACCCCAAGTGTGTGGGCAAAGCAGGAGCCCAGAGGCCAGGGCAAATCCACCCTGGCCTAGTGCCTTCCTTCTTTCACCACATCGCAGTGCCCCAGTCCGCGCGCGCCTCAGCTCCTCATTTACACTCTTGTGAACAAATGTTGTCACTTCTCCTACACAATGAAGTGTACATGGTGCAGGAGAAATGGCACCTACCACATGGTGACACACATCTTAAAGCTGGGGAGAGGGAGAGGGAGAGAGAGAGAGAGAGAGAGAGAGAGAGAGAGAGAGAGAGAAAGAGAGAGAGAGAGAGAGAGAAACACCAGTTTTATACTATAATATAAAATATAGGAAAATACAAATTGATGTTAAAACTGTTTATAACAACTTAGCCTTTATTTTCATCTATGCCAGCACTATACATTTTAGTAGTCATCTAAGTAATCTGGTTCTAAAATCATAACGTAGGCTTTAAATTTTGAAATAATACAGTTTTCTACGTTACCAAAAATGTACTTTAGAAGCCAGTATTCAAATCCTCCAGTGTCTTCTTAGCCCAAGCAGACCTTTTTAGCATCTTCAGAGACCCTATCAGAATGTGCCCTGGAGGTTAGGGGGAGTTTCCTGGATCACAGTCAGCCCTTCCCCTGTTGCCAATCAATGTGGGTGTTTATTGTAACTGGTTGCGAGAGAGCTATGTGAGTGGCTCTGGCACTTACACACGCAGGAGCACTTTGTCACCATCAACATCTTTGGCAGGTGCAGCTGCAGCTTGTAAGCAGCCTTAGATCCTGGCCACCAAGCAGGCCAAGCCGCCCCACTGTCCCTCTTACACCGCTGGTAACCCTCACCGGGATCAGAGTGCACTGAGCCCTCTTGTCCCCTCCTACCCTTCCCCACTCAGAGCCACGGCCAGTGTCCTGGTTCTGGTTCTGGTTTGGGGAGGAAGAAGTACAGGCCCAGCCCTGGGGAAGTCCGCAGGGGGGACCCTATCTGCTCACACAGCCTGTGGACTTGTCATGGAGGTTCGGGTGCATCGTGATGGCTGGAGGAGCCTCAGCGCCTGCCATGTGCAGGTTCTCACCTGCTGAACAAAAACTCAGAATCCCTCCGGGTGCGGGTGTAGCCGAGGGGAAGGTGAGACTCAGATGGTACAACGGTGGAGGAGAGGGTTTTCTATGTTCCACAGCACAGACAAAACCCTTTCTCAGCTAGAAATATTGATGGCTGAGCACTGGCCCCACCAAGTGGAGGGATTGGTGGATATCCTGAGCCGGGGTTTCTCAGGGGAATGCGAGGAGATGTTGGGAGGACGGGAGATGCCGGTGAGAGCCTGGGACCTGACGTCCACCCGTATGACCTCAGCACGGGAGGTGCGGGTTATAAATAGGATTTTCCCCAAGTCAGAGCAGCTGCTTTCCCTGGGTCTGATGTTGACTCTTTATTATAATAGTGAGATACATGCAGAACAAGAGACAAAGACCTGCAGCCGAGTGTCCTCTAAACCCTTCATTCTCCATCTGGCATAAGCTCTCTGATACCGAGCTGTCTCCCACTGAGTTCCAGGCCTGTTCCAGACACTGAGGTGCAGCAGTGGGTGATGAAAAAGGAGGGAGTCCCCATTCTCATGCAGGCGACAGAATTGTGGGGGAGACAGAAAAGAATAAAATGGACACAACGTCCGATGGTGATATGTATCTTGGGGAGAAATAGTCAGGAAGGAAGGTTGAGCAAATTTCTGAGTGTGTTCAGTGAACAATGGAGAGAGCAGAGTGTTCCACGCTGAGAGATCAGCAAGTGCAAAGGCCCTGAGGCCACAGTGGGCTGCATGTTGAGAGTCTTAGTTACTAGTGTGGATTCTTAGATTTCTCCTGATTCTGCATTTTGCTTTTATTTGTATTTTTCCTTTCAGTTTCTTAGCTCATTATCATAAAAGCCTCACCACCAATCTGTTGAATTCAGCATATTCTATTCCAGTGACTCAACGTGAAAACTTTGGTGACTTTGGGTCAACTCAGTGCATGTCTATTGAGTGGCTTCCCAGGACCCAGCACTCTGTGAGGAGCTAGCAGGCGGTGGAATTCACTTGAGGGGTCTCCACCTTGATGACCCCAGTTCATGAACTTCCTCTGTGTCCTCAGTCTCCTTCCACTCCACCTCCTCCCATCTCATCTGGGTCATGAGTTCTGGTCATGACACTCTCTCACACTTTCATCTTCTATGTCCAGCTCCTTCCAGAGGTCTCTGCCCAAAGGTCCCCCAAGCTTCTCAAAGTCAGTGCAGCCCAAACTGAGTTGCATTTTTTTTCTTGGAAGTCCCTTTGCTAAGAAAGCCACTAATGCGCCCCCCCAAGCTCCAGAAATGGCTGTTGCTTCACCCGACCCCAGCAGCCCACACCATGATCCCACTGCTGCAGGACTCCCCACCATCCTCTCTTTCTTTTTAGTCCTGGTATGCACACCAAACTTTCCCTCATCGCAAAGGCCCCTCATGTGGCACACAAATACACATGTGTCATTACATGTGGTCACTGCTGGTAAAGAGCTACAGGATCCCAGAGCAGAGGACAGACATATCTCCCTGAGCAGGTAGAGCACAGGCCACTGCGGCAGCAAAGCCCATATAGGGAGTGAGGCAGGCATCATGCTGCAGCATCTCCCCACTCTTCCCCCAGTGCACCCTGTGTTCCCAAGCCACCATCTTGGTGGGATGCCGTCCTTGTGTGGTGTTAGGGGCATGCCCATTTATTCCTTCATTCCCTTCTTCATTCATCTTGTGTGTTTCCTGCTCAGTGCCACTTTGGCGAGAGGAGAACTCATCCTTCGAGTCCCAGCTCAGATGTTGCCTCATCCATGAAGACATGCTGGTGGCCACCCAATCTTGCTGACTTTGGCCCCATGTGCAACACCCCAGGGCTGTGATCATGCTTTGATTACCTCTCCAGCCTGTGAACTCTGTGAGGACACTGGACGAGCCTCAGAGAGGAGCTCGTAAATGTGTGGTGATGGCTAAATGACTGAACAGTGAAAGGATTAAACACAGGCCATGTGTAAGTCAAGTTCACCGAAGGTCAGTTTCCTCCTCCTCCTCCTCCCTCATTCAAGGACCAGGAGCCTAAGGGGCCTTACTCACCCTCACCTCCTCTGCCACTTCAGTAGTCTGGAGGTCTGTTATCTTTCATTTCAATTTGTTTACACTTTGAAGACATTTCATGGCTGTACCTCTCAGTATTGAGAACCTTAAAGGCAGGAGTCCTTCTGTGGTGCCTGAGCCAGGAGAAGACATTATGGGAGCACATGGGGTTGAGGAGGACGTGGCCCAGTGGCTGGACCCCTGGGCAGTGGGAAGTGGGGAAGCAGAAACAGAGGAAGTTTTCACCCCTCCCCCACCAGGACACATTCCTCCCTCTTTGCCTTTAACCAACCTGATTATGATTACCTGGGGTTCAGTGTTCCTCCTTGGTAGATTTACCGGCCACCACACCTCAGTTCTAAGGTTCTGCATGGCCTATTTCAAGTCAATAGTGCATTTGGAGCCTCTGTTCCTAACTCTAAGTAAATCTGACAGTTATGCTGGCTGAGGTGGAGCCTGGATGAGTTCCTGGCATCTCACTGTAAGATGCTCAACTCTTGCTGTCCCCTGTCACTGCTGTCCCCGTAACCCCAGCTTGCAATATGGTGGTGGAATGTTTTCATAGAGGAATGAAAGAGTGAGTAGGAGAAGGGCAGATGGCATCAGGGCGGCACTGAAATACAGGGGACAGGACTTTGCTATTGGCTGGTCCTGACCTTTTGCAACTGGCCACACACCGTGAGTGTGCACAGTCTCCTGGGAAATCAAAAGTCCCAGCCTGAGCGTGTGGTCCACAGAGGGCTGAAGGATGTGACAGAAGCGGCCCACTCACAGGAGCCTGGGGAGCCCAGGGCTCAGAGCACACTGGGGAGTGGAGCCTCACTGGCAGTGTTCCCCCCCTGGATGCCATCATCGTATGCCACACCACTCTGAGGATAAGTGGGCTGTACTTGATTGGGAGACTGTGGGTTCTGGGGGATCACGTTTTTGCCACCTCTGTTTCCTTTCCTCTCTCTGTCCATTTTCCACCACTACCCCACTCCCTGCACAGGTGCTGTCTTCTTTGGCCGCCAGCATGAGGCACACATTGGTGGAGTCCTGGTCGGGGTGGGTGATGTGTGGGGTTGTGAGAAAATACAACAGGACTGCGCTCGTGCCCGTGGGGCTTGGGGGAATTTGTAGGATGGTGGAGCAAGTTGAGAATTTGCAGGAAAATATGACATAATACCATGGAGCTGTGTGCATAATATGGTTATGATAGAATTTATATATTCTGTATGTTTCACATTTAAAAAAGTGATAGAAAGTGTCTGTGTACATGTGTATATCTTAATGATCTAGAATGGCAAATTCTTATTTCTTATTTATTTATTTATTTATTTTTGGCTGCATTGGCTCTTCGTGGCTGTGTGCGAGCTTTCTCTAGTTGCGGCGAGCGGGGGTTACTCTTCATTGTGATGCGTGGGCTTCTCATTGAGTTGGCTTCTGTTGTTCCAGAGCATGGGCTCTACGCTTGCAGGCTTCAGTAGTTGTGGTTCGCGGGTTCTAGAGTACAGGCTCTGTAATTGTGGTGCATGTGCCCTCAGCACCATGTGGGATCTTCCCGAACCAGGGCTCGAACATGGGTCCTCTGCATTGGCAGGCGGATTCTTAACAACTGCTCCACCAGGGAAGCCCTAGAATGGCAAATTCTTAAGTGAAACAGATGAATGAACCACAGGCTAAAACATGGATGAGACGCCACAACATGACACTAAGTGTGAGAAGCCAGACAGAGCTGTCCAGAATTGTGCAATTCCAATTATTTGAAATATCCAGAACAGGCAAATCCATAGGCAAAAAGCACACAGGGGGTTGCTGAAGGCTAATGGGGAAGAGTGGGGAGGGGAAGTGGCTGTATAATGAGGTCTGGATTTCTTTCTGAGGTGATGGAATGTTCTCAATTAGTACTGATGATGGTTGTACAACTTTCTATGTCAACTCTAAATCACTGAATTGTACACTTATGAAAGGGTGAATTTTATGATATGTGTATGTATCTCGCTTTAAAAATCATCATGAGTAAAGGTGATTTTTATAAGAGAACGTCAAAAAAAATATAATCCTGAGTTGTTTGTTTATTGGTTGGTTCTCATTCTCACTCTACTAAGCTCTGTAGACATGAGGAAAGACCTCCCAAGCGAGACAAGCACTATTTGTTCAGAGCCAGCGCTACAGACTGAGAGGCACAGACACCGCCTCTCACGTTACACTGACCCAAGCACACGCAGAAGTGCTTTCTGGTGGCAAAAAAGAAAGTTGTGATGTGAGCAAGCTGGAGGCGGAGGACAAGAAGAGGGGAAGCCCGCATGACTGCCTAGGGCAACATATTTGGCTTTCCTACATTCTGCTCTGAATGCAAAGGGTGAATAATGAGGAAGTTTTCAGTCGCTGAGCAAGTACTGACACTTGGGGTCTGTTGCTGCACAGATTTGTGTCTGGCTTTCCAGATTGCGTCCTGCAGGGGGTGGGGCAGGACTTCATGATTAGAGGGATGAGTTCCCTGACTCCCAGGCGTAGATAGAAAATTCTGTATTCTGGAAACCCTCTTTCAACATCTTCAAATACTCTTGGGATAAAGAATCTTTAGTCAGTGTTTTCAAAATTAACTGCAAACAGTGGTAATAATTACACTAGTGCTGAGTAACAAAAACAATGGTAATTTTCATTACCAAAATCTCAGGATTTCTTATTTCATGAATGCCCACGTTGTGGTGAGTCTACTGTGAGTCTTACACTGAAAGAAAAAAAAAAAACCACATTAATCCAATGTATATTTTTCTCGTCCCCAATATCGTTGCCAAGCCATCTGGTCGACCTTGCTGCAGGAGCCCCCCCCCCCCCCCAGGTGAAGCTCCACTGGTGCGAATCTCAGCGGGACGAACCCGGGTTGTGCAAGGGCGCAGGCGTACAGCTGCCGCCCTAACTCTTGGGGTCGACCCAGGCCGACTTTCGTCGCGTTGCTCGGTCCGGTGTGGGCCACCGCGGGTCCAGAGACCGTTCCTAGGATCCAGAGAGAGGGCTTATTCCGTGGGGGAGCCTCAGACAACCGCTTCCAACCAGGATTGCGCACGGGCTCGTGGCTCCTCCGGACCATCTGCGGACGGCCCAGGCCGCCCCCTGTTTTCCAAACGTTTGTTAGGGGCTCCGACCACCGAGACACAAGTGGGACGGCCGCCGCCTGGAGCGTCCTCCCCGCTCGCCCGCGACACTCCGTGTCGTACCCCGCGGTGAGGGGACCTGCGTGTGCTGTCGACACACAAGCGCTGCGCCGAGGAGAACAGGTGACGGGAACATTGTATATGCAGCCTGACCTGAAGGGAATCCCATGTACGGAGCCCCGTGACCGCTTCGCGTGGAACATGGAGAAACGAAGGCGGTCGCCGGGGAGCAGCTCCACTGCCGCGACGGCACCTGGACGGACCCGGGTCCCCAAGGCGGCGAGGACGCACCGCCAGACGGCCTGTGGGTCGGGCGTCATGGTCTCGCGGGAAGGAGGAAGAGGAGGCCCGCTGTCGCCCTCCCAGTGCCTCCTTGTTTCTCCATCCGGGCCGGCTCCACTCCGGCGAGAGACGTAAAAAGTTGGTGAATAAGTTCGGGATCCAGCGGAGAGGCCGAGGAAAGCCAAACGCCGTCCGAGTACATCTGTGTCGTTCCGCACCTTCGGATGACTCGGAAAAATTGAGAAAGTACGACCACCAGGACGTGGAGGACGACGTCGGGCACGGACACCGTGTCCTATAACCACGCTCAGTCTTGCGGGCGGAGGGGTACCAGGGCGTGCTGGTAGACCCACCAGGACCACCCCAACCACAGCCACGAAGCGCAAGGCCGGCCTCACACCACATGAATCTGCTCGGCCAATCTTCGGCTACAGCAGTAAGCGCCCATGCCTCGGCGCCACCGGGACTGTCGCCGCCAGCATTAGCGCCTCCCGGAACTCTGCCTCGCGCCTGGCGGCCGAGTCACAGCCCTCGCGAAAGTCGCCGAAGCTACGGAGGGAAGGGACGATCTCAAAGCGGCCGCTATGTAGCGCCCGGCAAACGACTAGAACGGACTCGGGAAGGATCCCGATGGCCGGCCGGCGAGGGTGCAGCGCGGGCCGCCCAAACGCCCGAGCTCGTCCCGGGGCGTCCGCCTCGGAGCTAGCCCCCGGCTCGGTACGACGCGGCCCGACCCCGGCAGCAGACAGAAAGGGGGAGGGAGCTGGGAACATGTCGCCGGGTGGCTGCAGCGAAGGATCCCCGAGCACACGGGCGGGTCCCTGCTCCCGGGGCGGACTTAGAGATATTGCGGCGACTTGGGCTGTGTGGAGTGAAAAACTGAAACGATGAATGTACTCGGTGAAAACATGTATGAATAATTTTTATTTGTGATTTCATAGTGGAGTCCTTGTGAAGCATTTCTTTAAAAAGTCCAGAAGCCATCAGAGAAATGAATGGTAAACTTGACCACAAATTGATCTTTACATATTCCACAAGCAAAGTCAAACAACAAACGCTGTGTGGGGAACATCTCTGCAAATTTCATGTGTAATAAGAATATTGATATCAGCTTTACTTAATATAAAAACAGAGTATTTCAAAAACATAGACATTAAGAGAATTTAAGTAAATAAATTCCAGTTAGTGCATCCCCACAATGCATTATTATCAATTGGTGTTTGGGTTACTGATATTTTTTAAATGAGGTAGATCTATAGGTACTGACTTAGAAAGATGTTGATAATGAACTATTCAATGAAAATAGCCATTTGTAGAACTTCCAGGGTAGTTAAAAAATAATAATAATAAAGAAAAGAAAAGCCAGCACCGACAACAGGATACGCATTTATCTTTTAAAGAATCTGAGTTGGAAAGGCAAAGGAATTAGAATAGCTAAAACAACTCTGAAAAACAAGAATCAAGTCTTCCTTATAGCCTGGTGTCTGGAGCCAGAAAGATGAGTGTCTTCAGAAACAAAGATGGGCCGCACCTCCTGCTTTTCTGCCCCATACTACTACAGCTCCCAGGCAGGAGCTGGCATCCCAGCCCATAAATGTCTCTGCTCCACCCAGGCCCAGATGCAAGTGGGGACCTTGTGTAAACTTGACTCTGCAGACCTGGCCTCCTCAGCCTGTTCCCTCATCCTGGGAGCCCCTAGACATTCACTCAGGCGCCCCAGTCATCCCCACCAGTGGCTGCTGGCTCGATTCTCCATGGTTTTAGCTCTTCACTTCATGAGCCATGAGTTGCTTTCCCAAGGGAAAGAATTCCCCTTACACAACAGATGTGAACCAAGGGGACAACTGAACTTTGCACCTGGACTGATCATACACACTTTGTCCTCACATTTGGTGATGAACACTGATGAGAGTGGAGATGATACAGGCAACACCTCCTGACCTCAAGTTTACTATAAAACTTGTCCAGTCATGCAGAGGCGTGCACATTGCCTCAAGGCTCTCTGACTTTTCAATGACAATATTCCTGAACAAATAATAAATAACATATAATAATATATAGCTTTTATTTATTGGCTTTTGTTATGTGAGAAGCACTTACCTATTAGATCATGTAATCACTCAACTCTCTCAAGAGGTTATGAAACTTATTCACACCTGAAAATTATGAAGTTCAAAATGGGAAATAATTTACCCACAATCAAAGCTGATTAGTGGCAGAAGATGGATATTTCTTGCCTTGTGTTGTCTGTAGATTTAATAAAAATTGGTGGAACACAGGGTTTATTTATTAATTCCCAAGTACAAATATTATAATTGCTAGCCTGGAACTCAGAACTTACATTCTGTCATAGAATGTGCTGGTTATTTCACACCACTTATGTGATATTCCTTAATCATGAAAACTATTGTGTATTCAGAGTGTGCACATCTCTGTGATGCATTTGAAAGACATAGGCCAAGTCAGCCCAGAGAAATATTGGACTTGGCCTCAAGAAGGGTTTGAGCTTTTGATACACACAACTGCCTTATCCCAGTGCAGTCACCCTCAACCATCACCTCTGGATACTCTTGGGCATGGAGAAGCCTGAACCAGAAAGTCCAGCATGTTTTTAGAAATTAGCCACCTTCAAATTGTGGCTATAATCTTCATCAAAAAAGGGAGACCTGGGCTTCCCTTGTGGCTCAGTTGTTGACAGTGCCCCTGCCGATGCAGGGGACACGGGTTTGTTCCCCGGTCTGGGAAGATCCCAGACGCCGTGGAGCGCCTGGGCCCGTGAGACATGGCCGCTGAGCCTGCGCTTCCGGAGCCTGTGCTCCACAATGGGAGAGGCCACAACAGTGAGAGGACCACATACGCAAAAAAAAAAAAAAAAAAAGGAGGCCTGTTAGAGCCATCTCAAAGGAACCTGCACAGGGATGTGATGCTGGAGAACAACAGTCATCTGTTCTCTGTGGATGACACTGTCAGCATTTATTTATTTAATAAAAAGTCATCCAGAGTAGCTTCCCCAGAGTTCACTCCCCTCCCCAACCTGACACATATACACTCATAAAGCACTTACTAAAACCTGGACGAAATGATCTTGTTCATTTGTTTACTTCATCTTTGCCATTTCAAAAGATAGTAGACTTTCCGATAACTGTAGTATGTCGTTCTTGTGGCTCCATATCTAACACTCACACCAGTGCTGGGTGCTCACTCCATGGAGGCCTTAAATGGATAAATAAATGCATTAAATATTTTCCAATAACCATTCTGCTGTGCAAACTCCGGTGGAGTTTAACCCTACAAAGTTACACAGAACAGATATTGTCCCTTTAAAATTCAAGTCATAGGGTTGGCATTGAGTTATAATATTGGATTTTTTTTTGAAAATAAAGTTTAATCAACTATAGAACAATTGATTCACACTGATCAGAGGAAAGTGGGAAAAAATGATCCTGCAGTCTGTCAAAGTCCTTGGACCTACACATCAACAGACAGTTCCTTAACATCTGAAGTAATGGTCAGCATCCTTCTGTTCTGGGGAAGGGCTGGTGGTGCTGCCAGAGCTCAGGACGCCCTTCCCTGTGCTGCTCTTTCCTGTTGGCCTTGCTTCTCCTCCTGATGTGAACCTGAAGACCACACGCAGATCCCAAATCAGAACTCCAAATCCATATACATTTTTCCACAAATGATTTTTGCCTCCAGAAGTAGATGTGATTTCCCAGCCATAATCAGGAGAAGAGGTGTAGAGGAAGAAAGAGGATTCCCAGAGTCCCAGCTCTAGGTGGGCTCCAGGCTCTTGAGATTCCATGTGGAGAGGGCCTGGTCAGTGAGAGAACAGGACCTGTAATGTCAACTGCAGATTTCCTTGAAGAAGAAGTCTTCTCACACCTTGTAAGGCCAATGCAGAAATACCACTCCAATGGTGTCCTAATTCTTTGAGCACATTAATCTCTATTCATCTAACTTTATGTACATTCCTTGGCTTCTGAGAAAGTGCTCTTTCTGTTACTATTATTCATGTAGCAACTTTTGTTTCAGTCTCTCCCTTTTGTTGATTTACTGTGTCTTAATCTCCCTGACATCCCACCTTCATTTTATTTTTCAGTCATTTTACTCTTAAAAATAGTATATATCAGCAATGTTCTATATCATGTATCTAATTGTTGCTATATTCCTCCATTTCACATCTTTTCTCTGTGTTAAAGCCAATACTTGACACATACTTACATTAGCCTTGTGAGCATTTGCAAAATTCTCCTTCCCCTAGGTCACTGTAGCTATTTCTTTTCTCTTTTTCTCAGACATGGAAGGTGACCTTAAAAAACATGAAGTGATACCAAAACAGCATGTGTTCAGAAAGGACCCATTTATCTGCAGGTCAATGGTATGTTTCTTGGGGATGAACTCAGTCATCACATAAGAGACATGGTAATGGGATAAAATAGGAGTTCATGACAATCTGCTGATGGATAAAACGCCTAAGCATAAATTCTGTCCCAGTAGAATATTTGGAATACTTTAAATTTTGGAATAACATTTCCCTGAAGACAAACTGGAACTTCAGTTTCAATAAAAGGGGAATTGCCTCAACATAGCTCATGTATATAACGTGTGAAAAATAAAGAAGACTTAAAATTTAATCAGAAAGTTATGCAGGCTAGAGGCTGCAAAATAGAAAATCAGTGTGAATTCACCAAGTAACACTTCATGTGCATAGAACGAACATGGGCAGTTTATTTTAAAAGAAGACTACCGGTGAGAGAGCAGACTAGAGCCAGTACGTAGAGAAATGAGTACATGGACGTGCGTGAACATCTGTAACAGCCTCTCCTTTCCTTGCACATAGCAGAGTCTTCACTCTGGAGGACAGTCCATGGAATGTAATGCATGTGAGGAGATTTCACATGCAACAATGTGAATTTCACAGGTATTAACTCAAACAGGAGAGAATCCCTATAAATGCTATGAATGTGGGAAAGAATTCAACTAGAGCCTTCACCTTTATATACACCAAAAATTCACACAGGAGAAAAATCCCAAACTTGTCACTAATCTGGAAGAGTCTTTGGCCAATATTCCTTTTTTAAGTATGAATTACATAAGGTGAATTATACTGCAGAGAAACCATATAGATCCTATCAATGTGGGAAAGCTTTAGTCAATGCTCTAAACTTAGATGGCATGAGAGAACTCACCCTGGAGGGACCCCTACAAATGTTATGACAGTGAGAAATAGCTCAGCTGGAGTTTTGCCTTTACACACATGAAAAATCACACTGGAGAGAAACCCTAAAAACGAAGTGAATGTGTAAGACCCTTCATCAGAGGCCAACTTTCATTCACATATATGAGCTCAAATAGCAGAGAAGTTCTATGTCAGGAATAAATATGGAAGAGCTTTCAGTTGAAACTTGGTTACTTCAAAGTCGTGGACTCATTCACGCTGGAGAGGAAACCTTGTGAGTGTCATCATGTGGGAAAACATAAGACAAAGCCATGACCTTAGACATCATGTGAGAAGTCACATTGGGAAGAAGCCCTATAAATATAATAAATGTGGAAGAACTCTTAGATGCTGCTCTCACATTTATATGTACCAGAGAACTCAAGAAGAGACACTCTATATCTGCAATCAATGAGGTAGAGCCTTCAGCTGGAATTTCTCTTTCTTAAACCACCGGGACACTCAAGTGAAGAGAAACCCTACACCTGTACTCATGGTGGAAGAGTCTTCAGTTGGAGCTCCAGTCTCAGCACACACAGAGGACTCAGAGTCAGCATTAATTCAACTAATCCTGTTACTTCAATTTTTAATGTATTATTTCTCTCATAAATTAAAAGAAAATTATAAATTAATTTACTCTTTTACAAGGCTGCTACTCCTGGAGAACTGTGTGTACCTGGACAGAAAAATTCCAAGAACTCAGAGTCAGGCAGTGGTTTATCCCCTATATTAGAATTTTGGAGCCAAAGGATTTTTCTCACAAGAAGGGCAGATACCTATCTCGGTACTGAGAAACTGGCAGATCATTGCAGACATGGAGCAATCCATTTCCAGATTGTTTTAGAATAGCAGGCTTGAATGTACTAATTCATGGAAACATAAAGCACCGTTCCCAGGATCTAGAGAGAGAGCTTATTCCGTGGGGGAGCCTCAGACAACCGCTTCCAACCAGGATTGTGCCCAGACTCAGGGCTCCTCCTGACCACCAGCGGATGGCCCAGGCCGCACCCCGTTTCCCACACGTTTGTTAGGGGCTCTGACCACCGAGACCCAGGTGGGACAGTCGCGGCTCCTGGAGAGTCCTCCCCGCTCGCCCGCGACACTCCGTGTCATCCCCCGCGGTGAGGGAACCTGCATGTGCTGTCAACACACAAGCGCTGCACCGAGGCAAAAAGGAGACAGGACGCCGGGTGCTGCCAGTGTAGATGCAGCCAGAATGCAGGGGAATCCCATCTACGGAGATCTGTGACTGTTTCCTGTGGAACATGCAGAAAAGAAAGTGGTCCCCGGGAAGCAGCCCCAGTGCCACGACAGCACCTGTACGGACCCAGGCTCCCAAAGCAGCGAGGACGCACCGCTGGATGGCCCGTTGGTCGGGGCGTCATCGTCCCGTGGGCAGGAGGAAGGGAAGGCCCGTGGTCGCCCTCCCAGCGCCTCCTTGTTTCGCCATCCGGCCCGGGCTCCTCTCCAGCGAGAGACGTAAAAAATTGGTGAATAAGTTCGGGATACAGTGCGGAGGCCAGGGAAGGCCAAGCGCCGTCCGAGTACATCCGTGCCGTTCCCCACCTCCCGATGACTTGGAAAAACTGAGAAAGTACGACCACTAATATACTGTTGAATTCTTTTTGCTAGTATTTCACTGAGAATTTTTGCATCTATATCAGTAATACTTGACAGTTTTATTTTTTCTTGTAGTGTTCTTTTTTTTTTTTAACATCTTTATTGGAGTATAATTGCTTTACAATGGTATGTTAGTTTCAGCTTCACAACAAAATGAATCAGTTATATATATACATATATTCCCATATCTCTTCCCGCTTGCGTCTCCCTCCCTCCCACCCTCCCTATCCCACCCCTCCAGGCGGTCACAAAGCACCGAGCTGATCTCCCTGTGCTATGCGGCTGCTTCCCACTAGCTATTTACCTTACGTTTGGTAGTGTATATATGTCCATGCCTCTTTATCGCTTTGTCACCATTTACCCTTCCCCCTCCCCATAGCCTCAAGTCCATTCTCTAGTAAGTCTGTGTCTTTATTCCTGTTTCACCCCTAGGTTTTTCATGACATTTTTTTTTCCTTAAATTCCATATATATGTGTTAGCATACGGTATTTGTCTCTCTCTTTCTGACTTACTTCACTCTGTATGACAGACTCTAGGTCTATCCACCTCATTACAAATAGCTCAATTTCATCTCTTTTTATGGCTGAGTAATATTCCATTGTATATATGTGCCACATCTTCTTTATCCATTCATCCGATGATGGACACTTAGGTTGTTTCCATCTCTGGGCTATTGTAAATAGAGCTGCAATGAACATTTTGGTACATGACTCTTTTTGAATTATGGTTTTCTCAGGGTATATGCCCAGTAGTGGGATTGCTGGGTCATATGGTAGTTCTATTTGTAGCTTTTTAAGGAACCTCCATACTGTTCTCCACAGTGGCTGTATCAATTTACATTCCCACCAACAGTGTAAGAGGCTTCCCTTTTCTCCACACCCTCTCCAGCATTTATTGTTTCTAGATTTTTTGATGATGGCCATTCTGAGTGGTGTGAGATGATATCTCATTGTAGTTTTGATTTGCATTTCTCTAATGATTAGTGATGTTGAGCATTCTTTCATGTGTTTGTTGGCACTCTGTATATCTTCTTTGGAGAAATGTCTATTTAGGTCTTCTGCCCATTTTTGGATTGGGTTGTTTGTTTTTTTGTTATTAAGCTGCATGAGCTGCTTA
The DNA here is from genome assembly GCF_964374135.1 of Grampus griseus. NCBI lineage: Eukaryota > Metazoa > Chordata > Mammalia > Artiodactyla > Delphinidae > Grampus > Grampus griseus. Next base: position 126,566 of record NW_028132950.1, on the reverse strand, counting down.
TAAATTTTGGAGATTAATCCTTTGTCAGTTGCTTCATTTGCAAATATTTTCTCCCATTCTGAGGGTTGTCTTTTGGTCTTGTTTATGGTTTCCTTTGCTGCGCAAAAGCTTTTAAGTTTCATTAGGTCCCATTTGTTTACTTTTGTTTTTATTTCCATTTCTCTAGGAGGTGGGTCAAAAAGGACCTTGCTGTGATTTATGTCATAGAGTGTTCTGCCTATGTTTTCCTCTAAGAATTTGATAGTTTCTGGCCTTACATTTAGGTCTTTAATCCATTTTGAGCTTATTTTTGTGTATGGTGTTAGGGAGTGATCTAATCTCATACTTTTACATGTACCTGTCCAGTTTTCCCAGCACCACTTATTGAATAGGCTGTCCTTTCTACACTGTACATTTCTGCCTCCTTTGTCAAAGATAAGGTGACCATATGTGCGTGGGTTTATCTCTGGGCTTTCTATCCTGTTCCATTGATCTATATTTCTGTTTTTGTGCCAGTACCATACTGTCTTGATTACTGTAGCTTTGTAGTATAGTCTGAAGTCAGGAAGCCTGATTCCTCCAGCTCCATTTTTTGTTCTCAAGATTGCTTTGGCTATTCGGGGTCTTTTGTGTTTCCATACAAATTGTGAAATTTTTTGTTCTAGTTCTGTGAAAAATGCCAGTGGTAGTTTGATAGGGATTGCATTGAATCTGTAGATTGCTTTGGGTAGTAGAGTCATTTTCACAATGTTGATTCTTCCAATCCAATAACATGGTATATCTCTCCATCTATTTGTATCATGTTTAATTTCTTTCATCAGTGTCTTATAATTTTCTGCATACAGGTCTTTTGTCTCCTTAGGTAGGTTTATTCCTAGGTATTTTATTCTTTTTGTTGCAATGGTAAATAGGAGTGTTTTCTTGATTTCACTTTCAGATTTTTCATCCTTAGTGTATAGAAATGCCAGAGATTTCTGTGCATTAATTTTGTATCCTGCTACTTTACCAAATTCATTGATTAGCTCTAGTAGTTTTCTGGTAGCATCTTTAGGATTCTCTATGTATAGTATCATGTCATCTGCAAACAGTGACAGCTTTACTTCTTCTTTTCCGATTTGAATTCCTTTTATTTCCTTTTCTTCTCTGATTGCTGTGGCTAAAACTTCCAAAACTATGTTGAATAAGAGTGGTGAGAGTGGGCAACCTTGTCTTGTTCCTGATCTTAGTGGAAATGCTTTCAGTTTTTCACCATTGAGGACGATGTTGGCTGTGGGTTTGTCATATATGGCCTTTATTATGTTGAGGAAAGTTCCCTCTATGCCTACTTTCTGCAGGGTTTTTATCATAAATTGGTGTTGAATTTTGTCAAAAGCTTTCTCTGCATCTATTGAGATGATCATATGGTTTTTCTCCTTCAATTTGTTAATATGGTGTATCACATTGATTGATTTGCGTATATTGAAGAATGCTTGCGTTCCTGGAATAAACCCCACTTGATCATGGTGTATGATCCGTTTAATGTGCTGTTGGATTCTGTTTGCTAGTATTTTGTTGAGGATCTTTGCATCTATGTTCATCAGTGATATTGGCCTGTAGTTTTCTTTCTTTGTGACATCCTTGTCTGGTTTTGGTATCAGGGTGATGGTGGCCTCGTAGAATGAGTTGGGGAGTGTTCCTTCCTCTGCTATATTTTGGAAGGGTCTGAGAAGGATAGGTGATAGATCTTCTCTAAATGTTTGATAGAATTCGCCTGTGAAGCCATCTGGTCCTGGGCTTTTGCTTGTTGGAAGATTTTTAATCACAGTTTCAATTCAATGCTTGTGATTGGTCTGTTCATATTTTCTATTTCTTCCTGATTCAGTCTTGGCACGTTGTGCCTTTCTAAGAATTTGTCCATTTCTTCCAAGTTGTCCATTTTATTGGCATAGAGTTGCTTGAAGTAATCTCTCATGATCTTTCGTATTTCTGCAGTGTCAGTTGTTACTTCTCCTTTTTCATTTCTAATTCTATTGATTTGAGTCTTCTCCCTTTTTTTCTTGATGAGTCTGGCTAATGGTTTATCAATTTTGTTTATCCTTTCAAAGAACCAGCTTTTAGTTTTATTGATCTTTGCTATCGTTTCCTTCATTTCTTTTTCATTTATTTCTGATCTGATTTTTATGATTTCTTTCCTCCTGCTAACTTTGGGGTTTTTTTGTTCTTCTTTCTCTAATTGCTTTAGGTGCAAGGTTAGGTTGTTTATTCGAGATGTTTCCTGTTTCTTAAGGTAAGATTGTATTGCTATAAACTTCCCTCTTAGAACTGCTTTTGCTGCATCCCATAGATTTTGAGTCATCGTGTCTCCATTGTCATTTGTTTCTAGGTATTTTTTGATTTCCTCTTTGATTTCTTCAGTGATCACTTCGTTATTAAGTAGTGTATTGTTTAGCCTCCATATGTTTGTATTTTTTACAGATCTTCTCCTGTAATTGATATCGAGTCTCATAGCGTTGTGGTCGGAAAAGATACTTGATACAATTTCAATTTTCTTAAATTTACCAAGGCTTGATTTGTGACCCAAGATATGATCTATCCTGGAGAATGTTCCATGAGCACTTGAGAAAAATGTGTATTCTGTTGTTTTTGGATGGAATGTCCTATAAATATCAATTAACTCCATCTCGTTTAATGTATCATTTAAAGCTTGTGTTTCCTTATTTATTTTCATTTTGGATGATCTGTCCATTGGTGAAAGTGGGGTGTTAAAGTCCCCTACTATGAATGTGTTACTGTCAATTTCCCCTTTTATGGTTGTCAGTATTTGCCTTATGTATTGAGGTGCACCTATGTTGGGTGCATAAATATTTACAATTGTTATATCTTCCTCTTGGATCAATCCCTTGATCATTATGTAGTGTCCTTCTTTGTCTCTTCTAATAGTCTTTGTTTTAAAGTCTATTTTGTCTGATATGAGAATTGCTACTGCAGCTTTCTGTTGGTTTCCATTTGCATGAAATACCTTTTTCCATCCCCTTACTTTCAGTCTGTATGTGTCTCTAGGTGTGAAGTGGGTCTCTTGTAGACAGCAAATATATGGGTCTTGTTTTTGTATCCATTCAGCCAATCTGTGTCTTTTGGTGGGAGCATTTAGTCCATTTACATTTAAGGTAATTATCGATATGTGTGTTCCCATTCCCATTTTCTTAATTGTTTTGGGTTCATTATTGTAGGTCTTTTCCTTCTTTTGTGTTTCTTGCCTAGAAAAGTTCCTTTAGCAGTTGTTGTAGAGCTGGTTTGGTGGTGCTGAACTCTCTCAGCTTTTGCTTGTCTGTAAAGGTTTTAATTTCTCCATCAAATCTGAATGAGATCCTTGCTGGGTAGAGTAATCTTGGTTGCAGGTTTTTCTCCTTCAACACTTTCAATATGTCCTGCCACTCCCTTCTGGCTTGCAGAGTTTCTGCTGAAAGATCAGCTGTTAACCTTATGGGGATTCCCTTGTGTGTTATTTGTTGTTTTTCCCTTACTGCTTTTAATATGTTTTCTTTGTATTTAATTTTTGACAGTTTGATTAATATGTGTCTTGGCGTATTTCTCCTTGGATTTATCCTGTATGGGACTCTCTGTGCTCTCTGGACTTGATTAACTATTTCCTTTCCCATATTAGGGAAGTTTTCAACTATAATCTCTTCAAATATTTTCTCAGTCCCTTTCTTTTTCTCTTCTTCTTCTGGAACCCCTATAATTCGAATGTTGGTGCGTTTAATGTTGTCCCAGAGGTCTCTGAGACTGTCCTCAGTTCTTTTCATTCTTTTTTCTTTATTCTGCTCTGCAGTATTTATTTCCACTATTTTATCTTCCAGGTCACTTATCCGTTCTTCTGCCTCAGTTATTCTGCTATTGATCCCATCTAGAGTACTTTTAATTTCATTTATTGTGTTGTTCATTGTTGCTTGTTTCATCTTTAGTTCTTCTAGGTCCTTGTTAACTGATTCTTGCATTTTGTCCATTCTATTGTCATTCTATCTCCAAGATTTCAGATCAACCTTACTATCATTATTCTGAATTCTTTTTCAGGTAGACTGCCTATTTCCTCTTCATTTGTTAAGTCTGGTGGGTTTTTATCTTGCTCCTTCATCTGCTGTGTGTTTTTCTGTCTTTTCATTTTGCTTATCTTACTGTGTTTGGGGTCTCCTTTTTTTCAGGCTGAAGGTTCGTAGTTCCTGTTGTTTTTTGTGTCTGTCCCCAGTGACTAAGGTTGGTTCAGTGGGTTGTGTAGGCTTCCTGGTGGAGGGTACTAGTGCCTGTGTTCTGGTGGATGAGGCTGGATCTTGTCTTTCTGGTGGGTAGGTCCACGTCTGGTGGTGTGTTTTGGGGTGTCTGTAGACTTATTGTGATTTTGGGCAGCCTCTCTGCTAATGGGTGGGGTTGTGTTCCTGTCTTGCTAGTTGTTTGGCATAGGATGTCCAGCACTGTAGCTTGCTGGTCGTTGAGTGAAGCTGGGTGCTGGCATTGAGATGGAGATCTCTCGGAGATTTTTGCTGTTTGATATTATGTGCAGCTGGGAGGCCTCTTGTGGACCAGTGTCCTGAAGTTGGCTCTCCCACCTCAGAGGCACAGCACTGACTCCTGGCTGCAGCACCAAGAGCCTTTCATCCACAGGGCTCCTTAATTTGGGATGATTCGTTGTCTATTCAGGTATTCCACAGATGCAGGGTATATCAAGTTGATTGTGGAGCTTTAATCCGCTGCTTCTGAGGCTGCTGGGAGAGATTTCTCTTTCTCTTCTTTGTTCTCACAGCTCCCAGGGGCTCAGCTTTGCATTTGGCCCCGCCTGTGCGTGTAGGTTGCCGGAGGGCATCTGTTCTTTGCTCAGACAGGACGGGGTTAAAGGAGCCACTGATTCGGAGGCTCTGGCTCACTCAGGCCGGGGGGTAGGGAGGGTCACGGAGTGTGGGGCGGGCCTGCGGCGGCAGAGGCCGGCGTGACGTTGCAGCCTGAGGCGCGCCGTGCGCTCTCCCGGGGGAGCTGCCCCCGGATCCCGGGACCTGGCAGCGGCGGGCTGCACAGGCTCCCCGGAAGGGCGCGCGGCTAGTGACCTGCGCTCGCACACAGGCCTCCCGGCGGCGGCAGCAGCGGCCCCAGCGTCCCACGTCCGTCTCCGGGCTCCGCACCTTCAGCCGCGGCCCGCGCCCGTCCCCGGAGCTCTCCCAAGCAGAGCTCTCAATCCCCTCTCCTCGTGCACCAGGAAACAAAGAGCGATGTAAAAGTCTATTGCCTCTTCGGCAGGTCCAGACTTTTCCCCGGACTCTCTCCCGGCTAGCCGCGGTGCACTAACACCCTGCAGGCTGTGTTCACGCCGCCAACCTCAGTCCTCTCCCCTCTTGTAGTGTTCTTATATAGCTTTGGTATCAGGATAATGCTGGACTCATCAAATGAGTTTGGGAATGTACCTCAAAGTTTTTTAGAAAAGTTTGACATGGATTTGTTTTAATTCGATTTAAATGTTTGGTTGAATTTCCCAATGAAACCATCTGGTCCTAGCTTTTTTTTTGGGAAATTTTTTATTACTGATACAATCTTTTCACTCATCGTTGGTCTGTTAGGCTTGTCTATTTCCTCATGATTCAGTTTTGGTAGTTTTTATGTTGCTAGGAATTCTTTTCTTCTAGGATATCGAACTTGATGGTATATATGTGTTGATGGTCACCTCTCATGAGCTGTGGTATTTTTGTTGCATCAGTTGTAATGTCTCCTTTTTCATTTCTGATTTTATTTGAGTATTCCCTTTTATTCTTCATTAGTAGAGCTAAAAGGTTAATTTTGTTTTCATTTCAAAAACCACCTCTTGCATTGATGTTTTCTATTGTTTGGATGGTCTCTGTTTTATTTCTATTCTCATATTTCTTATTTCATTGCTCTGCTACTTGTGAGCTTAGTGGTTTGTTCCTTTGTTTGCTAGTCCCCTGAGAAGTAAGGTTGTTTATTTGTGATCTTTCTTTTTTCATATTGTAGGCATTTGTTGCAATACACTCTCTTATTACTGTTTTTCTTGCAGCCCATAAGTTTTAGCAACTTGTGTTTCCATTTGCTTTTAAAATTTTTTTTAATTTAAAAGGCATTATTGTAAAGCTGTTGAAATTTTCCCCCCAATTTTATTGAGATATAATTGAACACAGTACTATTTAAGTTGAAAATGCACATTATAATGATTTCACTTCCATATATTGTGAAATTGTTTTTGCAGTAAGATTAGTTAACATACATCATCTTATATAGATGCAAGAAAAGAAAGAAAAGGAAAATATATTCTCCTGTGATGAGAGCTCTTAAGATCTACTTGCTGAACATCTTTCAAATATACCATATGGCAGTGTTAACTCTATTCATCATGTTGTATATAACGTTCTCAATACTTACTTACCCTATAACTGCAAGTTGGTACTTTTGGACTTCATCAAATTCTGCCTCTTCCCACTTCCCTCCTCTGGTAACCAAAAATCTGATCTTTTTCTATGAGTGTTTTGTTGTTTTATTTTTTTTTTTCCCACATGTAAGCTTGGTCTGACTTCTCTCACTTAGTATAACGCCCTCAAGGTCCATCCATATTGTCACCAATGGCGGGATTTCCTTCTTTCTTATGGCTGAATATTACTCCTTTTTCTAAATATATCACAAGGTTTATATCCACTCATCTGTTGATAGACACACGTTTTTTCCATGTCTTGACTATTGTAAATACTGCTGCTATGAACATGGAGGTGCAGATATCTCTTCAACATAGTGTTTGTAATTCTTTTAATATATTCCCATAGTTTAAAATGCTGGACCATATGGTAGCCCTATTAAATTTTGAGGGTCTTCTCTAGTGTTTTCCATAGAGGCTGAACCAATTTATAAGACAACCAAAAGCACACAAATCATCCATTTTCTCCACATCTTTGCTAGCATTTGCTAGCAGATCTCTTGTCTCTTTGATGAATTCCATTCTAACAGTCTTGAGGTGATATCTCGTTGTGGTTTTTATATAATTTCCCTGATGTGTAGTGACGTTGAACACATTTTCATGTATTTGTTGTACATTCACATATCTTCTTTGGAAAAATGTCTGTTGGGGTCTTTGCAACAGGTTTTAATTGGCTTAATTATTTTGTGCTACTGAGTTCTATGATGTATTTTGGATATCAACTCCTTATTTGTTGTAAGGTTTGCAAATATTATTTTTGATTACATAGGCTCTTTTCATCTTGTTGATGATTTATTTTGCTGTGTAGCAGACTTTTAGTTTGATATAGTTCCACTTGTTAATTTTTTAAATTGTTGCTTGTGCTTAAGGTATCATCAAAAATAATATTTAAGACCTGTGTTAAAAAAATTTTTATTGTTTTCTTCTAGGAGTTTTATGGCTTCTCGTCTTTACCTTATCTTATTTCTATTTAATTGTCATGAGTGATGTTAGACAGGAGTCTAGCTTTATTCTTTTGCATGTAACTATGCAGTTTTCCAAGCACTGTTTAATGAAGAGATTGTCTCTCCACCGAGTGTTCCTGACTGTCTTATCAAATATCAGTTGACCTTATATGTATGGGTTTATATCTGGATTCTCAGTTCTATTCCATTGTTGTGTATGCCTTTTTACATGACAATACCATACTATTTACATTACTATAGTTTATAATACAGTTTGATAACATGGAATGTGATACCTCCAGGTTTGTTGTTCTTTCTCATGATCGCATTGCATAGACAAGTTCTTTTTTGGTTCCTCATACATTTCTCTGTTGTTTTATTCTACTTTAAAAAATACCATTGGATTTTGATAGGAATTGCATTAAATCCATAGATGGCTTTAGGTGGTGTGGACATTTTAAAAATATTAATTCTTCCAATCATGAACAAGGGATAACTTTACGTTTATTTCTGTCTTTTGCAATTTTTTAAATCAGTGTATTGTAGCTTGTATTGTAGACAGCTTTCATCTCCTTAGATAAATTTATTCCTTATTATTTTATTAGTTTGGATGCTCTTATAAATAGAATGGTTTTCTTTTCTCAGATCATTGTTAGTATATAGAAATATGACTGATTTTTGCATTTTAAGTTTTTATTCTGCAACTTTACTGATTATGTTGATTAGTTTTAATACATTTTTGGTGAAGTTTTTCAGTTTCTATATATAAAATCATGTTATCTTAAAATAGACACATTTTTACTTCTTAATTTCCAATTTTGATGCCTTTTATTTCTCTTCCTTGACTGATTGCCCTGGCTAGGACTTCCATTACTATGCTGAATGAGTGGTGAGAGTGGACTCCCTTGTCTTGTTTCTGATATTAGACAAAAACTTTCACACTTTAATTTTTGAGTGTGCTTTGAACTGTGACCTTGTCATATTTGGCCTTTTTTTAAAAAAGATATTTACTTTTGGCTATATTGGGTCCTTGTTTCTGCATGTGGGCTTTCTCTAGTTGCAGTAAGTGGCAGTTACTCTTCATTGTGGTGTGTGGGCTTCTCATTGCAGTGGCTTCCCTTGTTGCAAAGCATGGGCTCTAGGCATGTGGGCTTCAGTAGTTGTGGCACACAGGCTCAGTATTTGTGGCTCACGGGCTGTAGAGCGCATGCTTAGTAGTTGTGGCGCACGGGCTTAGTTGATCCTTAGCATGTGAGATCTTCCCGGGCCAGGGCTTGAACCCATGTCCCCTGCATTGGCTGGCAGATTCTTAACCACTGGGCAACCAGGGAAGTCCCGACATTTAGCCTTTATTATGTTGAGTTACATTCATTTTATACCTAACTTAACAAATGCTTTTTCTGTGCCTATTGATATTATATTTTTCCTTTGTTCTATTAATATGATGCATCACATTTATTTGATTTGCTAGTACTTATTCAGAATTTTTAAACCTATATTCATCAGTGTTATTGGCCTGTAATTGGCAGTGTCCATTTCAGATTATTATATCAAAGTAATGCTGGCCTTGTAAAATGAGTTTGGGAGATATTCCTCCTCATTCATTTTTTCTCTTTCTTTTTTGAAGACTTTTAGGATTGGCATTAATGCATTAAATATTTGGTAAAATTTACCAATGAAGCCATTTGATCTTGAGTTTTTCTTCATTTGAAGAGTTTTGATTACTGATTTAATTTCCATACTACTAATTGCTTCATTTAGATTTTCTCTTTCTTCCTAATTCACTTTTGGTAGGTTGTATGTTTCTAAGAATTTTTTCCATTTATGTAGGTTGCCCAGCTTGTTAGCATGTAGTTGTTCAAAGTAACATGTTATCCTTCTTATCGCTGCAGTAGAGTTGTAATGTTTTCTCTTTTATTTATAATTTTGTTGATTTGGGTCTTCTCTCCTTTTCCTTGGTTAGTCTAACAAAAGGTTTGAAATTTTACCTTTTAATGTACCAACTCTTAGTATCACTAATCTTTTCTGTTGTTTTCCTCTTCTCTATGACATTGATTTCTGCTGTAATCTTTATAATTTTCTTGCTTCGCTAATTTTGGGCTCAGTTTGTTCTTTTTCCAGGTCCTTGAACAGAAAAGTTAGGTTTTTGATTCGAGATATTTCTTAACTCGTAAGGTAGGCATTTGTTGCAATAAACCTCTCTCTTAACGCTCCTTTTGCTGCATCCCATAGCCTTTAGTATACTGTGTTTCCATTTCAGTTTGTCTCAAAATACTGTCTTATTTCTTCTTAAATTTATTCTTTGATAAATTAGTTGGTCAAGAGAGTGTTGATCAATTTTTTTGTATTCATTAGTGTTCCAGTTTTCATCCTGTTATTGATTTCTAGTTTAATAATATGCTCAGAAAATATACTTGGTATAATTTAAGTCTTCCTGAGATCACTAAGACTTGATATGTGGTCTATCATGTGGTCTTTTCTAGAAAATATGTTTTCTGCACTTGAGAAGACTGTGTATTCAGCATATGTTGGATAGAATGCTCTGTATATGACTCTTAGGATCATTTGGCCTTTAGTGTTGTTCATATCAATTGATTTTTTTAAATTGAAATATAGTTGAGTTACAATGTATTAATTTTTGCTGTATAGCAAAGTGTCTCAGTTATACACATATATACATCTGTTTTATATTCTTTTCCATTATGGTTGATCTCAGGATATTGAATATCCTGTTCCCTGTGCTATACAGTAGGACATTGTTTTTTATCCATTCTATATGCAATAGTTTGCAGCTACTATCCCCAAACTCTCAGTCCATCCTTCCCCAACCCCCTCCCACATGGTAACCACAAGTCTGTTCTCTATCTCTGTGAGTCTGTTTTGTTTCGTAGATAGGTTCATTTGTGTCATATTTTAGATTTCACATATAAGTAATACCATATAGCATTTGTCTTTCTCTTTATGGCTTACTTCGCTTAGTATGCTAATCTCTAGTTGCATCCATGTTGCTGCAAAAGGCATTATTTCATTCTTTTTATGGCTGAGTAATATTCCATTGTATATATGTACCACATCTTCTGTATCTATTCATCTGTTGATGGACATTTAAGTTGCTTCTATGTCTTAGCTATTATAAATAGTGCTACTACGAACATTGGGGTGCATGTATCTTTTCGAATTATCGTTCTCTCTGGATATATGCCCAAGAGTGGGATTGCAGGATCATATGGCAACTCTTTTTTAGTAACCTCCATACTGTTCTCCATAGTGTCTGTGTCAATTTATATTCCCACCAACAGTGTAGGAGGGTTCCCTTTTCTCCACACCCCCTCCTGCGTTTGTTATTTGCAGACTTTTGATGATGGCCATTCTGACTGGTGTGAGGTGGTACCTCATTGTAGTTTAATTTGCATTTCTCTAATAATTAGTGGTGATGGGCAACCTTTCATCTGCCTATTGGCCATCCGTATGTCTTCTTGGGAGAAATGTCTGTTTCAGTCTTCTGCCCATTTTTTGATTGGTTTGTTCGGTTTTTTGTTATTGAGTTGTATGAGCTGTTTGTATATTTTGGAAATTAAGCCCTTGTTGGTTGCATCATTTGAAAATATTTTCTCCTAGTCGGTATGTTGTCTTTTCATTTTGTTTATGGTTTCTTTTGCTGTGAGAAAACTTATAAGTTTGAGCGGATCCCGTTTGTTTATTTTTGCTTTTATTTCTATTGCCTTGGGAGACTGACCTAAGAAAACACTGGTACAACTTATGTCAGAGAATGTTTTGCCTATGTTCCCTTTTAGGAGTTTTATGTTGTTATGTGTTATATTTAAGCCTTTAAGCCATTTTGAGTTTATTTTTGTGTATGGTGGGAGAGTGTTCTAACTTTATTGATTTGCATGAACCAACTTTTCCAACACCTCTTGCTGAAGAGACAATCTTTTCCCCCATTGTCTATTCTTCATCAGAGATGAATTGACCATGGGTCTGTGGATTTATTTCTGAGCTCTCTATTCTGTTCCATTGATCCATAAGTCTGTTTTTGTTCCAATACCAGGCTGTTTTGATCAGCATTGTACCATTGTCTGAAGTCTGGAAGGGTTATGCCTCCTGCTTTGTGCTTTTTCCTCAGGATTGCTTTGGCAATTCTGGGTCTTTTATGGTTCCATATACATATTAGGGTTATTTCTTCTACTTCTGTGAAAAAAATGTCATGTGTAATTTGATAGTGATCACATTAAACCTGTAGACTGCTTTGGGTAGTACGGACACTGTCATTTTAAACAGCTGCAGCCTCTTCTCACTGTCAGTGGAACCAGCTCCCCTCTGGACGCAGGTGTCCATGCAGGGCTCTTAGAAATAAGACAGACAACACCACCCACGTGGACTCTTCATACACACCTCTGACCACTGTGCCTTTGCTTTCTAGAAGTAACCTCCTTAATCAAGTGGGTGGCATCTGGGGATGTGGCAGCCATCACCCTCCAGGAAGAGTCGGTGCCCCTCCTACCACTGAGGAATGAGTGGTCCTGTGCCTCATTCACACCAAGGGTTGCAGTTTCAGGAGTTTGGGGAGCTTTTGTTTTGCTGCTTTAGTGGATGAGAAATGACACATAACCCATTGTCTCCTTTTCACTTCTCTTCTGATGATTGAGGTTGGACTTTTGTCACTTTCAGTTATTTCCAGAATGCAGCCACTTTTCCCAGTTCTGGGGGAAATCACTGAACATGCCTTCCTGGGTGTTCCCAGCCACAGACTGTGATGCACATGCAGCGAGGAAACTCCACTCTTTGTGCAAGTACTAAATAGCTAGTGACTGGCTTCTGACCAACAGAATATAGCAAATCAGGGGAGGTCAGTGTTAAGATTCATTGACAGAACCTCTGTCACTTACATCTCACTTGCTGCATCCTGTGTTCTCTCTCTGTTTCTGTCTGTCTGTCTCTTTTATCCCTGGACATGGGGAAGACTGCATGGGTGTTACTAGGTTCCATATGGAGAGACCCACATAGGAGAGAACACAGGGAAGTCTCAGGCCTCCAGGCAGAGGCACTAGGCTCTCAGCTCAGACTGCATCCTGCCAGTACCCATCTCAGTGAGTCTGGGAACAAATCCTCCCCTGTGGAGCGACAGCTGAGACCTCAGCCCCAGCTTCATAGAGACCTTGAGTCGAGGGCACCCAGCTAAGTGCTGTGGGAGCTCAGGAGTAACTAGGTGTATGTATTTTGTATGTTGGGAAACCCTCCATAATGATCTGCAGTAAATCAGACAATCTTTAGCATAGAGCAGGTATACTCAATGTTATGTAGAAACAACCACAAAGATAATGCATATTAATAAAGGTAATAAAATGGACTAAAAACAATAATAGTGAGAATTATGATGATATTACCATTACTACTGTTAAAGAGAAAAATAAACTTAGAAAGATGGCAGATTTGCGTACAGACTCCTCTAAGTAAATTTCAGTGTACCTATATCAGATGTCCTCTGGGATATTTTAGAGTCAGAATGCTAGGTTTGCACAAAGAAATTTGTTCTGAGAGGAGAAAACAAGCAGGTGATCCTGGGTCAGCAGGGAGGATGATATGTTGGCACAAAGAGTGCAGGGGCTCCCTGGGGGACTTAGAAAAAGAAATGGTTACTTGAGCAGGCATGTCACCATCTCTATGTCTGCCAGCGTTGCACCAGCTTTTCCTGGACCCCTGAGTGAATTTTAAACATGTCCTCAGGTTCAGGCATGCCAAAGATACTCTCCTTACTTCTCACTTGTCACAATGTCAGCTCCTGGGCTGACTTTTCTAATTCGGAGGACTGGACTCCAGGAGCGACACCTTCTCCAGCCTTCCCAGGAGACATGATATTAGTTCCTGGCACAGAGTTGAGGTGGAAAATCCTGTGCTGAGTCTGGCAGGACAAGGGTGTCTTCCAGGGCTCTTGCACTGGCACCATTTTCTGGTCACTTAAGAGGACTTACACATTGTTCTAGAGGCTCAATAAAGTCAAGAGTGTCCTCCCTGGGGCTCACTTACCAGTAACAGCTGTCTCTTCCTCCACTGGGTAAGTCTGAGTATCTCAGGAGGCTCTCTGACCCACAAGTACCCATAAGTACAGCAGGAACCAGGAAGCACCATGTGTATGTGAGTCTGTTGAAAACCCTCAACAATACTCTTCAGTAAATTAGATACATTCATGAGCAGAGAAACTTAAGAAATGCAATAACAACAATAGTGATAAATAATAATATCAATAGTGATTACAATCATAAAGATATTAATTGTACTACTACCAATCATAATACTAATAAACTTAAGGACTGAGGGATTATAGACTTCCCTAATTGAATGACAAGTTTCCTGGGGTATTTTGGAGTCAGAGTCCTAGGTTAGCAGCCAAAGTTGTAGGTTTGCATAGTGAAGGTATAAATAGAGCAAAACTAAACAGCAGCAGGTAACAGAAATCCATGGGAGGGCGTGGGCTGACTTAAGTCTCATATTGTAAGCCCAGAGGAGAGAACTATGTAGAAGAGCAAAGTTGATCCTGGGCTTTCCTGACACATGGAGCCAGCAAAGCTCATGAGTTCTGAAGACTGGTGTCTGCGGCTCTAACCCGGGAAAGAAAAGCAGGACTCCAGATACACGTTCAATATGTGAAAAAAAACACGTAAAATGTACATGGAGCTTCAGCTCTATCTCTACCCCCACTGCCTGACAATTGACAAAGTGGCAGATCAGGGCTATTGATTGCCTTTTGATGCACCTACAGACTTACTTGGAATTGGGAGGAGAATATTACTTATGAATTTGCATGTAAAATTTTTATAATAACCTATCTGGAAGTTGAATTACCACTTTCTTGGGAAATTGATAAGTTATTTTACACAACACCTCATATGCTTCCTTTAGTAACATTTCTTCACAGTATATATATTTCTGAATATGTATGAACGGCACATGCCATATCAGCCCAGAGAAGCCATTGACGGGGCTTTAGAGATCAGTGACCTTTGAGAACGTGTTTGTAGAACTCACTCATAAAGAGTAGGAACTGTTGGACATATTGCAGAGAAAGATGTACACAGATGTGATGCTGGAGGACGCCCGTTGTCTCATCTTCTGAGTGCGTCTCTCAATATTTATTTACTTCCTTATGCATGTCTTATTGAGATAGGCTCTGCAGCTTCCACATATGCTGCTGCACTCTTGTCCCTGACTCATGCTTCTGTTGCACTTAGAGCAACCTGGAACGAATGTGTTCCTTTACTTATCACAGCATATTTGTCCCTGCATGGAGATAAAATCTCCATTACCACAATCTCACGTATACATTACTAGTCTGCCACCAGCACGCAGAATAATACTGGACACAGATGAGGGCTATTTTATCTAATAGACAAGTGACTTTATGTTGCTAAGTAATTCTTCTGCTCGGGGGACTACTATGAGGTTTGAACACAGCAAAAAACACATAAGAGCTTGTATCCCCCTTTCTACATGAACTCCAAGTAATAATCTCATGGGTCCTATGTTTATTGGATTGTGTTAGAAAACAGTGTTAACCACATTATGAAAACGTTGCTTCCTTCCTGGCTGAGACGTCTAGGCAGCCTGCAGACTGTCTTTCCTCTTGGGCAAGAAGAGCAGCAACCAGAGATTTTACTGTCTTTGAGTGAAGTGTCGGGTGACAACCTTCAGTGTTTCCCCCCTTCAGTGTGCTCGAACTAGGGCTGCCATTGATGCCCGCACACTTGAGCCTTGGCATGTTGTCCTGCGCTTGCATTGCATGCACTGTTCTCAGCACAGAACTTTAAATCCATCTAGCATTTCCCACATGTATCAGGGCATCAGCTCTGCAAAGCAGATGTAATTTCCCAGTTGGAGCAAGAAGAGTAGGTGTGGAGGGAAGAGGAGGGTTTCCCCAGGCTGTGGTCCAAGTCAGCTCCAGACACATGTGCTCTGTGTGGGGAGGGAGCAGGACACTTGGAATGTCAACTGGAGGTTGGCTCGACTAAAGGATATTTTTAGAAATGTATGTGAAGCCATTGAGTCAAATTATCCAGATTTTGTCATTATGCATCACACGTCAATTTCTCTTCACGTTTGCCCCTGTACTTTTCACCTCAGAGAAGCAAAATTCCTGTCCTCGTGGGAGTTAAAATTTTATGCTTTTGTCTTTGCCACGGTCTCTTTAATAATTTTTCCTCTCATATTCCCTGTAGCGTCTGAATTTATTTTATGTTTCTTTTACCTAAACACTGAACATCTTATTAACATTTTTCTAAACCATGTTTCTATTCACTGGTGTATTCCTCAAATTCATGTTCTTTCCCCATGTAATGTACTTTTCAACAATTTAATCCCCAAATGTCACATGTGTCGTTTCTTATTTATTTATTTAATTTAATTATTATTTTTGTCTTATTTCAAGCAAAAACTGACCATTAAAAGCAAGAAATGATATCCAGGCAAGTTATTTTCCTGGTGGAACAATGTAGCTGTAAGAAAATAGTAAATTTCTTCAGGTGTGAACCCTGGTCATCCACATGTGAAACCTGGGAATGAGGTAAGTTAGGAATTCAGCAGACTCATAGAACTCAGTTACAGTGCAGTGTAAACACCAGACCAGCATAAAGTGTTCACTTTATGGACTAAATTAGACTGAATTTTGATGATAGCTAGTAGAAATGCTACAAAGGGGGGATGTCCATGCAGAAGATTTACATACTATGTGTATGTAACTGACATGGAGATCATTTTAACTGGAGAATATCATTGAATAAACTTACATACACATGAGTTTTCACAGCATAGAAAACACTTTTACTGTAATGAATGAAGGAGAGCCCTGAGGGATTTTTAATTCCTTAGTCAACATTGAATTCTCACACTGGATCTATCAATGCTAAAATCAACCTGAAAAGCCGGAGTTCATATCAAAATTCTCAGACATGGAAAAACTCTTATCAAGAATGTTTTACCACACATTTCAGCTATGTATTCATAATTTTGGCTAATAACCTCTTATTTTATAAATAAGTAGAATAAAAATATAGATCTGTTAAGTAATCTTAGAATGATAAATACAAAAGTTTGAAACAATAAGTACTTCTGTAAATAGGTTAGCATTAAGAAATATATATAAACAAAGTTATATGTGACAATAATTATGACCCACTTAATTGTGATTGTCAGTAAGATTATCAGTTGCTTTCTCATCAGAAATTTTGCAGGCCAGAAGAGAGTGAAATGGTATGCTTAAAGCATGGCGGGAACTACCTACCAACAATTCTATATTTTACAATATTATTCTTCAAACATGAGGAAAATGAGAGACAGTCTCAGACAAAAGCTGAAGGAGTTCAGTACCATAATATCTATCCTTCAAGAAATGCTAAAGGGAGTACTTCAAGTTCAAATGAAAGGACACCAGTAACTTGAGGCCATATGAAAATGTATATGTCTCTGATAAAGGAAAATAAATGGACAAATAGAGAAAACACTATAATTTTGACTTTTGGCTATACTTTTTATTATTCTAGGATATTTTTTTAAACCAAAATATTAAAATAATTATAAATGTATTGCTATTGCATGATTGTTTCCCCCAAAATTCATATGTTAAAAATACAACCTCCAAATGTGTGGGTATTAGGATGTAGGGTCTTTGGGGGGTGCTTAGGTTATGAGGACAGAGCCACCATGAATATAATGTGTGTGCTTTTATTTATTTTAAAATATGTATGTATTTACTTATTAGGCTACATTCACTCTTAGTTGCAGCACGTGGGATCTTTGTTGTGATGCACAGGCTTCATATCTAGCTGTGATATGGGGGCTCGGTAGGTGCAGCACACAGGCTCTCTAGTTGTGGCAGACAGGCTGTAGAGCCAGCATACAGGCTCAATAGTTGCGGCATATGGGCTTAGTTGCCCATTGGCATGTGTGATCTTAGTTCTCTGACCAAAGATCGAACTCATGTCCCCTGCATTGGAAGATGGATTGTTAACCACTGGCCTACCAGGGAAGTCTCTTGTGTGCTTTTAAAAGAGACCTCAGAGAACTCTCTAGCCCCTTCCTCTAGGTGATGATATAATGAAAAGTCTATGACTCAGAAAAAGACCTTTACCTAACCACCTTGATCTCACACTTCAGCCTCCAGAACCATGAGAAATAAACTTCTGTTTATAAGCTACCCAAGCTGTGGCATTTTGTTATAGCATCCCCAAATAACTAATTCGTACATCTACATTAACAGAAAACAATGTATACAAATGTGACTTGTGACATTACTAACATGTAATTAATGTGTAAATATGTGATTTGTGACATTAATAACATGTAATTAATGTGTGATGTAATTGGAGATGTAATAGAGATTTTGCGTGTGATTAAAATTATGTTGATATCAGTTTAAGCTAATTTGATAGGATTTTATATGTAACCTCCATGGTATCCACAAATTGATTATCTATAGAATATACACAGAAGGAAATTAAAAGTAAGTCAAGTCAGTGGACTTCCCTGGTGGTCCAGTGGCGAAGACTCCGTGCTGTCAATGCAGAGGGCCTGGGCTCAATCCCTGGTCAGGGAACTAGATCCCACATGCCACAACTAAGAGTTCGCATGCTGCAAAGAAGATCAAAGGCCCCCCATGCCACAACTAAGACCTGGCACAGCCAAAGAAATTAATTTTGTAAATGAGTACAAAAAGTAAGAACAAAGGACGTCAGTATGTGAGAAAATGTGGGACAGAAAAGCTATATGACATTACAGAAAACAAATTGGCAATTAAATATCATTCCATATCAGTAATTTTTATATATATATATATATTATATATATATATAATATATATATATATGGTTTAAACTCATAAGTTAACAAACAAAGATGTCCCCAGCCTTTTTCCGGCATCTGGGCCTGGAGGGGCTTCTCTGAAGACGGGCGAGCAGCAGGGAGGCCCATGGCAAATCCCAGCCCGATGTGAGCTGTTCGTCATTTTCCCGGGACAGCTCCAGGGTCTTGGTGTCCAGAGAGCTGCTGATGGAGGGCAGGGGCGGCCGCAGAGGTATATGGGACAGGTTGCTCATCAACTCCGAGTGTAATTCCAGAAAGAATTCCACTCTTCAAACAGTTAGGATAGAGAGGAGTCCCCTATTGGACCAAGTACAGAGCTTTCTCCCACAGATGGCTCAGGCAAATGAAAAGCTAAGGAAAGAAATGGCAGCTGCACCACCTGGTCATTTCAATATTGAAAATATTGACACACTTGGAAAAGTTACGCAAATGGATATGACCTTGTTTGAGATGAATCAGTCTGATTCAAAAGAAGATGACAGTTCACAAGAGAATTCACAAGACAGTTCAGAGGACAGTTCAGAATTTGAGGATGAAGATGATAGCACCTCTTCTGAAGGTGAAGTCACCATCGATACAATTAAGCTTCCTCATTCAGAAGATGGAAAAGGCAAAATAGAGGTTCTGGACCGTCCTGCCAGTGAAAAAAAAGAAAACAGGGACATAAACAATCTGAGAAACAGGTGATAGTTCCCGCTAATTCTGCGGAAAAGAATGTGGCTTGCTGATTATTTTGCATTTCAGATACATATAGTGTTTGTTTGCAAAAATGAATGTATTTTGCTTCTTGGAGAAACAGAAGCTAGCTTTTAAAGAGTTGGAAGAGATAGCATTTGGGGAATCTTCTAAGAGCAGACTGTTTTTGATCTCATGCTAAAGAGATTTAGTTTAGAAAGCTTAACTTTATGTATGGTGATGAGTGAATTTGTTGGTATCCTCTTTCATCAACATAGACTTCAGAAATCTCAAACTTATTTTAAAGTAAAAATACAAGTTACCCGTTTGTTTTTGTTTTAACTTGGCCTCTTGGGGCTTCCCTGGTGGTGCAGTGGTTGAGAGTCCGCCTGCCAATGCAGGGAACACGGGTTCCTTCCCCGGTCCAGGAGGATCCCATATGCACGGAGCGGCTGGGCCCGTGAGCCATGGCCGCTGAGCCTGCGCATCCGGAGCCTGTGCTCCGCAACGGGAGAGGCCACAGCAGTGAGAGGCCCGCGTACTGACAAAACAAAACAAAACCAACAAAAACTTAGGTTGGGTTTTTTTTAGGTTATTATAAAGTCACATTTATTTGTTACCATCAAAATGGGTTCATTGAGGGAGAACTTTTTTTTTTTAAACATCTTTATTGGAGTATAGTTTCTTCACAATGTTGTGTTGGTTTCTGGTCTGTAACAGAGTGAATCAGCTATATGTATACATGTGTGCCCATGTCCCCTCCCTCTTGCGTCTCCCTTCCACCCTCCATATCCCACCCCGAGGGAGAAATTTTTTACAAAGAAAAGAATTACTTATATTTAGATGCCCTCAGACATATCTACTTTTTAAAAACAAATCCTTTCCAGTTTGAGCTGGAAAACTGGTGCTCTGTGGTTTAATCACTGTCAGTGACTCTGTAGCCTCTCAATGCATGTAAAATTTGCTGGTTGGAAAATTTTGTGTTTTTTTGGTTTTCTTTTTTCTTTTTCTCATAAAGGAATTTTTTGTTTGTTTCAGCTATTAAAATTATTCCTTCCAGTTGCCCACAGTTTTGAAACCTATTCATTGTAGAGAATAGGGACACCCCAGGAAAATAGGTCACAGTACATAAAGAGGTAGTAACAGATTTTCCCTTTCAAAAGGCAAAATGATCCTGCATTAGAGTTGCCTTTCTGCCACATTCTTGATCTTATTTAACTTGTTTGGGACCTCATCTGCCATGGGCCTGGCTTTGCTCAGGATATAGACCTGAGAATTTAAAGGACTGTCTCCAAGTGCATTGAGCTGATGAGACTTGGTTGCCTAATATTTTAGGGGTTTGTTTTAATTACTTTTTCCTACTCCTCTCATTAGCTTATAACATCTTGTAAATACTCTGAAGATAATTCTCCAAGTGCCTTCTGGTATTTTTCATTGGGAATTGGAAATCGGTTGTGCACTCAAAGTATGCAGAAGTGAACAGATCTGGAAACGAGACTTCTCAGCTGCAAAGGGTATACTTTGTAGCACCAAACACAGTGTGATGGATTATTGGTGTGACTATTTAAGGATTGTCTTCTACCAGATAATATTCATGCCACATTGTGGGAAGAGTTGTATTTGTCTGGTTCACTCCTTAGCTTGGTGCATGGTACACAGTAGGCACCGAATGATGTCAATAAATGAATTTACAGGTATATTGAGGATGTACAGGGCATTTTAAGCCATGCTATCCATGCGGATATGAAAGTGTCACTTCACTGGAAATACAAAGCCAAGTAGAAATAGTCTGATGGTCAGTGAAAGAGACTAGTCAGTCTAGAATACATACTAGTGTGTAGAATTAGAATTATATTTCTCCCCTGCTATGGCCTTCTCATATAATATGACTAGGTATTCTATACAGTTAAAGAAGTCAACTAAATTCAGTTCCTCTGGACATTCTTATGACATAGGAGGAAAAGGAAAAACAAAAATTTAATATGTGATAGGGATGTCGTTTTAAGTAAGTGTAAAATGGTTGAATTATTTAATATACAGAGTCAGGACTGGCTGTTTTTAAACCAATTTGGATACTAAGATAAATTATGTATGTCTTAAAGATTTAAATATAAAGAAATAAAATTATGTTTCATACTAACATATAGGTGAATATTTAATAACATTAAAAAAAAGATGGACAAGATAGACAGAAATGGTCCAACTATATGTTGTCTACAAGAGACTCACTCAGAAGTAAGGACATTCATATGCTGAAAGTGAAAATATTGGAAGAGATATTGCATGAGAACAATAAGCAAAGAGAAGAGGAGTGGCTCTTCTGCTTCTGCAGCTGAGGCTGTGGCCCCTACATTTCAGGGAGTAAACAGAGGCAGGGGCAGGGGCAGTGGCTGGGGCACACCTCCCACCCTCTGCACCCTGAGCCAGGGAAGTCAGAGGGACTTGGTCCCCCTCCCGAGTTCCATTCTTCCTCCAATGAGAATGGTGCTAATCAATGAGGACCAGGCTATAGAGCTGATTCACTTTGTTATAAAGCAGAAATTAACACACCAGTGTAAAGCAATTATACTCCAATAAAGATGTTAAAAATAAAGAAAAATAAAGACCTGGGGAAAAGAGATGGTCCCCGTGGAGAATGCCTATGTCCTAAGTTTATCTGCTGTCGGGTTGGCTTGAGAGAGGGCAGGAGCTACATGATGTGTTCTCTCCCTTCAAATCCATTAACTTTTTCTTTCTTGATGTACGCACACACCCACACACACAAAACGAGTATAAAGCCCATATATATAGAAGGCTAAAGGGTTGGTCTATGAGCTTGAAAAGAGGGAAATAGAACACTTGAGGCCAACTGCAGCAATGTGTTTGTGTCTGTGCATGTGCATTACTAGGTGGAGGGTCCACAGTATCCATCAGATACTTAAGGGAGAACATATCTCCCAAGTGTTCTGGATTTTGTAAATTATCATAGGACAAGACTCTTCAAGAAAAATCAGGTAGCTCTCTCCCACACCACACATTAAAGTAACAAATATTTATTGAGAGTCTCCAGGATTCCAGCATGTGGAATTTTCTGGAGACTAAGAGGTGAAACGTATAACATAACGACCTTCACCAAGTTTATAGCTCAGTGGAGGCAATAAGAATTAATATCTCACAGTTTTTCTATTTAAGTAGGACTCAGGGTTTAAGGTAATTTTTCTGCATCATGTCCACAGTGTCCCAGGACTGACGCCTTCCTCAAGCTCAGCACCTAGAACACAGATCTGATTGAACTAAACTTGTGATGCACCTGCTTCCCAGCGAGGCTGTGGCCTCTAATGGCTGTTTCCTGCTCCTGTGTCCGTGGCCTGCTCAGGATATGGGAGACACTTAGGCTGACTCCTCAGTGCGTTGTGTACCTTCCATGGCCGAGAACTTGCTGAGCAAAACAACTTCTTTACTTTTGTGAACACCTGGCCTCCAAAAGGCAGAAATATTTAGTGACAATGTACTGAGGACATAATTCCTTATTCATTCCCTGACCTCCACTCTCTGTCACAGAGACATGCAAAACCACGGTATCAGGCTTATGGGCCATGACTTGGCTGTGTCAAGAAGTTCTAGGCCATATGGGAAGACTCCTCTCTCCTCTGAGATTTCTGCTTCAACCAACGGGGAGCAGCTTCCCTTAAGGTCTGAACTGAAACCCTATAAGTTCACATATTGAAGTCCAGACGCTTGTACCTCAGAATGTGACTGTATTTGGGAATAGGGCCTTAGGAGAGGTGATGAAGTTAAAATGGGTCACAAGGGTGAGCCCTAACCCAGAGCTGTGCCCCCTATGAGAAGATTAGGACACAGCCATGCACACTCAGCTCATAGAGTTATGTCCATCTGAGGATGCAGCAAGAATGCAGCCACCTGCGAGCAAGGGAGAGAGGCCTCAGAAGAAACTGAACCTGTAGACACCTTGATCTTGAACTCAAAGCCTCCAGAGCTGTGAGAAAATTAAGCCTCCCAGTCTGCACTATCTTGTTCTGGCAACCCTAGCAAAACCCTAATACAGCTTTATTTCTCCTCTATCCTCTTTCTTGTATATAAAACTTATGAAAATAGCACCAAAAAACACAGTGTATAAAGTATTTGAAAGAAAAACGCAGGGGAGCCACTGCAGGGACTGATGAACTACACAGCCGTTGATTCCCCTGGTTTTCTTTGTCTGCTACCAAAGTAAGGGAAAATAGTCAAAATCACCATGGAAGGCTTGAGTAGACATTTTAGAGAAGGCATAGCTCCATGGTGAAACAAACTTGACATGTACTTGGTAGAAATAGTAAATGCATTTTAATCCTTGGAGGTTTAAAAAATTCAATTTCTTGGATTTCTAGAGAGGTTGTAATACATGTACATGGTTGAAGGTCCTGAAAATTGCATTACATTGTGCCCTGCACCGCCTCCCCCTCTTTGCCCAGGAGCCCCTGCCCTCCACAGGTAGCCATGCATCTGGTTTCCCACTGCAAACTTCCAGAGTGTCTTTATGTGCATACAAGCAAATATGAATATACATTTCTCCTTGGCACCCTAATTAAAAACACAAATAGTAGAACACTAGGCACGGTGCTGTTATAGCTTGCTTTTATTCATTTGACAGTATCTTGCAAATTATCCTCTATCAAGACATGTTTCCTGCAGGACAGTGCACTGAATGGATGACGTACTGTAATGCACTTTGCCAATCCACGTTGGGATGCACGCTGATATTCAATAATCTGTTTATATTACAAACAATGCAGCAATGCATAATTCTGCTGCTAGCAAATGTGCAGGGTATGTTTCTAAAGGATTTATAACCTGCAGTGTTTTTAACAGAGCATTTGATAAGATACTCTGTTGCTGAATCCTTCTGTGGAGACTAGCAATGAGCCTTTCTCTTTCTGTAAACTGCAACTTACCAGATCTGTCCCCCCACATATCTTTAAGAATGCTTTCCAGCCTCTTGCACCTTTCAGAAACCCTCCATAATCTGCTCAGCACCTCTCTTTATTCTCACACCCGTCACAGCCTTACCTGGCACATATCTGCTGTCTCCACCTTGCCCTCTGCCCATTGAGCAGGATTTAGAAATACTGAAAACCCCTCTTTGATCATCTCCAATTAATCAGCTACTGTGTGACTCAACTTTACTCAGTTTTATCACTAATTACAAACAATGGTAATTACAATGCTGTTGAGTAACGACAATAGTAATTTTCAGTTCTGTAGATCTCAGAATTTCTCACTTCACCAGTGTCTAACGCTAATGGATCTTCAAACAAATTCTCAAGTCACTGAAATTGTTTCTTGCCAGGACAACGCTGTATGGTCATCTAGTCGTCCTTGCAGCAGCGGACGCCAGGTAACAACCAAATGGAGGAAAAACCACCGGGATAGATCTGGATGGCACGGAAGAGAAGGTGCGCCTCCACCCCTCCGAACTCATCCCCTCTGGCCCACCACAGGTCCCATTTCTCTCTCCGGGTTGCCTCCTCGTCCACA
The DNA here is from genome assembly GCF_964374135.1 of Grampus griseus. Taxonomy (NCBI): domain Eukaryota; kingdom Metazoa; phylum Chordata; class Mammalia; order Artiodactyla; family Delphinidae; genus Grampus; species Grampus griseus. Next base: position 102,164 of record NW_028132950.1, on the reverse strand, counting down.
CGCGCGTTCAGAGGCCATTCCGGTACGAGATTCTCACGAGGAGCCTCTCTCTGACAACCGCGCATCGCCTCATGCCTCCGCACGAACATCACCAGACGCCCCAGGCAGCTCCCCATTCCCCATTTGTTAGGCTTCTCCGACCACCAAGCCACATGCGGAACAGTGGCTGCGCCTGGGGCGCCCTACCTCTCACCCGCGACTGTCCTTGCTGTCACCTGTGGTGAGAGGACCTGGTCCACACAAGCGCTTCGACGACGAGGCCAACAGAAGTGGGACGCCGGGCGCTCCCCGTAGACGCAGCTCGGCCTGCAGGGGAATACCGTCTGCGGAGCCCCATGACCGCTTCTCGTGGATTTCGGAGAAAGTAGCCGCAGAGGAGGAGCTCCACCACGGCGACGGACCGGGACGCACCTTTTTCACAAGGCGGCCAAGAAGCAGCACCGGGCGTCCTATTGGATGGGGCGTGGCAGTCCCGTGGGAAGGAGGACGTGAAGGCCTGGGTCGCACTTCCACTGCCTCCCCGTTACGCCATTCGGGGCCTACCCACTGCGGAGAAAAACATATTTGGGAATAAGGGCGAATTGGATCAAGAGAGAAGGCTGGCGGAAACTTGGAGGCGTCCACGTCCGTAGGAGACTTTGAGCCACTCTCAGGCAACACTTGGAAAGCGGAAGTACGACCACCGGGCCACATGGACGACTCCGGGGATGGATACCCTTGCTTGACAACGTGCTTCAATGTTAGCGTTTCACGCGCAAAGGACACAAGGGAGTGACGGTCGAACCGCCCAGAACCACCACTCAACGACTTTAAGGGAGCGCAGCGACGGTCTCACAGCATGTCTGACCGTCCAAATCCCGCGAAAGAAGCATGCGCCCATGCCCCGGAGACCGGGACCCAAGCGCGCCAGCCAACATGCACATCGGGCCCTCCAGCGGCCTCAACGCCCGTGCCCGGTGCGTTCCCCACGTCCGGAGTGGGACGCTTGTGGACCGACGTGGTAGAAACTGAGCGCTCCTAAAGTGACTCAGAAGGACGGACCATCGAGCCTCAGGCGCTCCGGAGGGCTCGCAAGAACCTCTCCCTACACAACGCGGCGGGCGGCCCAGGTAGGGTCGAGTCCGCTTAGTTCTCGTGGCTGGAGGAGCAGGGGCGGTTGCTGGTCGACCAAGCTAGGCAGCCCTCACATCGTATTAGGGAGCGAGGCAACGATCACAACCTCGTAAACCTACACACCCAATCTCCAGCGAACGCAGGAGGAGCCCATGCCCCGGGACAACCGGGACAGTCGCCACACGCATAGCAGGCTCCCGGAACGCTGCCTCGCGCCCGGCGTCCGAATGTCAGCCCTCGCGAAGATCGCCGAAGCTCCGGAGACAAGGGACGATATAAAAGCGGCCGCCAGGTGGCGCCCGACCACCGGCTCGAACGTCCCCGGGCCGGATCCCGATCGCCGAAAGGCGAGGGTGCAGTGCCGGCCGCCCAAACGCCCGAGCTCGTCTCGGGGAGTCCGCCTCGGAGCTAGCGCCCGGCACGGCACGACACGGCGCGACCCCGGCAGCAGACGGGAGACGAGGAGCTGGGAGGATGGTGCCGGGAGGCTGCCGCGAAGGAGACGCGCTCTTCACGCTATTCCTGGGCCGCCGGCCGCTGTAAACAAGGAAAATTCTGCAGGGGGATGGACTGCGTGAACTGTAAGCTGAAACCATGAACGTACCAATAGAAAACACGGACGACAATTTATTCTTTAATTGCAGAGTGGAGATGTTACTAAAACATCAAAACCAGGGCCCAGAAGCAATAAAGGAAACGATTGATAACTTGACCACCTAATTGATCTTTACATATTCCAAAGTCAAATGACAAGAAGTGGGTAGGTGGGAACATTTGTGCAACTACATGTGTACTAAGAATATTGATATCAGTATTACTTAAGAACAGAACATTTAGAAAACAGCCAATGAGAGGGACCAGGTAAGTAAATTTCAAGTACATTCAGACAATACAGTATTATCACTTTGTGCTTTGGTTTATTGATTTTTTTTTTAAATGAGCTAGATGTATAGGTATTGACTTGGAAAAAATGTTGATGACAAGCTGTTTAATGAAAATAGCGAGTTTATATATATCTTTTGAAAAGAGTAAATGGAAAAGTAGAGGATTGGAATAGGTAAAGCAACTTTGCAAAACAAGAGTAAATTCCTCCTTACAGCCTGGAGTCAAGAACCAGAACGATGAGTGTGTCAGAAACAAACATGAGCCACACTTCCTGCTTTTCTGCCCCCTCCTTCTGCAGTCCTGGGACAGGCAGCTGGCATCTCAGCCCCTCAATGTCTCTCCTCCACCCACACCCAGAGCTACCTACAGGCAAGAAGAACTTTCACTCTGCAGGCCTGGCCTCCCTATGTCCTCAGCCTCTTTCCTCATATCAGGAACTCTTAGTAATTCACTTGGTTTGCCCAGTCGTCCATGCCAAGGGTTGCTGGTCCCAACCTACACCTGTGCAGCCTTTCTCTCCAAAAGCTTTGAGCTGATTTCCCAAGGGAAGGACATTCCCCTGACATAGCAGGTATGAGCCAAGAAGACAACTGGAAGTTCGCGCCTGGATCCATCATACAAATTTTGTGTGCACTCAACTCCCAAAGACACAAGAGCGACGGAGGGTCCACTGTATTGTTAGTGCAACATGGCCATTGCTTTCTTAAAACACGCAGGCTCAATCAGCAAGTCCAGCTGTGGCACCAAGAAAAAAGAAACACACACGCACACACACATATCGGCAGGTAATCTGTACTCCTGCCAGGTCAGAGAGTGGTGGGAGCAGAAAAGAAATCATTGTTGCCACTTCTTGGGTCCCCTGTGCTGACAAACCCTGGTGGCTGTATTGATGTTACTGGCGGGGAGTGAGGGCTTCGAGCTCCCTAATCTGTCATTTGCTGTCCAGTGCCCTACATTTCATTCTGTCTATCATACACTTTCTCCTCAATACACACTTACAATTAAGAAAATAATCTGCATATGTTACATTCAATTTTCAAGTTTGAGCAAAGGTGAAGAACACATAGGGAGTGACTTCCCTGGTGGCACAGTGGTTGAGAGTCCACCTGCCAATGCAGGAAACATGGGTTTGATCTCTTGTCTGGGAGGATCCCACGTGCCGCGGAATGGCCAAGCCCGTGAGCCACAACTACTGAGCATGCGCGCCTGGAGCCCGTGCTCAGCAATAAGAGAAGACACGGCAATGAGAAATCCGTACCCCTCAAAGAAGAGCAGCCCCCACTCACTGCAAGTAGAGAAAGCCCGTGCTCAGCAACAAAGACCCAACACAGCCAAAAATAAATAATAAATAAATAAATAGGAAACTCTTTAAAAAGAAAAGTACACATAGGATAATTGAGTTATTGTGAAGGAAGGAAATTTTATTTATCTTCTTTCGTAGACTTAAAAATGTTCAAATATAGTCTATAAAAAGCTTAATATTTTAAAAATTAGAAATAGTAAACAATTCCTCATTACTCTTTATTGTTCAGCATCCACCTCCACCCCAGCACCTTTCATATCTGCTCCACCCCCCACTCCCCCACCCCCACCCTGGGTCTGCAAACTTGTTTCTCTCATTACTATCACCTGTGTTCACCACACACCTAAGACTGTTGTCATTCACATGGTAATTAGGGAGTTTTTCTTTACTGAGCCTAAGGGCTGTATTTATTGTTTTTAGTGAAAATCTCTCCCATGTGTTCTGTGAAGTCACAGCATTAATGGAGTCTGGAACAAGTGGGTGTGAATGACGGAAGGAGATTATTTCCACATCAGTCTCCCTAACAGGGTGGTGAACATAACTGGCATTAGTATTTCATGGGTGCACTTAGAAGATCCAGGCCAAAAGGAGAAACCTGACCATTTGGCAAAAGAGGGACCAATTCAAGAATAAAAATAAGTCTCTTCTCACCTGTTGTTTCATTGTAAGGAACTCAGCCAACACTTGTCCGCCTCTGCATACTTATGCAGGGTCAGATGAAAAACTGAGCAGGTAAAGATGAGGAAAGGGAAAGCAACCAAGAGAATCCAGGCATTTAAAGCATTGTTAGGCATTCCAGGCATGAATCCCCAGCCACTCACCTGGGAATGAGCTCTACCACCTAACCCCCAGGCATGTGTAGATATGGTGAACCTCCCTCTCTCCAGGGTCAACAATAAGGCAGTGTAGGCTACTGCACATAATCAAGACAGTAATATTTTCATTTACACATAAAACATGAAAATTCTTGGGTGTTGTACTTTTATTAGAGCTACTTTTTCAGAGTTATTTCATTAATGTTCAGTTCCTAGGAGTTACACCAAACTGCAGGAAACCCGCAAAATGATCAGTTGGGGAATGTTGACTCCACAGAAAGAACACCACTCTCAAATGTTTCATGAAATAATTCTTGATCAAACGCACCAGGATTTTTTCTCCAACACCCGCCCCAGTGCTTCAGAGGCCCCACCCTCCCTGCTGTGCCCTCTCCCCACACCCCGGATGCCCTTGCCCTTAGTCACCTTGGTTCCTCCCCATGTGGGAATCAGGCAACATGAGAGCCTCAACACTATTGCTGCCCTACATGGCCTTGGACCATGTGGCCAGGCCACTTTGGATCTACTTCATGGTGGGGAAAACAATCCAGGGACTCATGTCTTGTTGGAAGGTCTTGTCACACAAATCAGGACTAAAAACCCCTTGCACAGGAAAGCAGCAGGAGTACGTACATCATAAGCCCACTGTTGGGTACCACAATCCACACAGGGCAGACACGCTCATCAAATATAGAGTGAAGTTTAATTTGGGGTGAAATTTAGTCGACACCTTCAGATACATTAGTGAAAGAGTAGGTGGAGTTCTGTCCTACTAAATGTCATGGGGAGAAACATTCTTCACTTCATAATTTTTCTATAGGAAAGTATGTGTCAACTGTCAAGTGCTACCTAAGTCAATGTTAATCATTAACTACTGCATAGACAAATACTGATAATGTGTCAGGGAGAGGGGTGGATCACAACCCTTTGATCCTGAGATCTGGAAAAGAGAAAACATTCCTTTTGAGACCCTGTGATTGAGATTTACCTACGTTTGCTCATTTATCTTTAGTACAACCTGTTACTTATAGATTAGTTACCTTTTAACAAGTAACATAAGCTAGGTTCTGAAATTTTGCTTATGTGAGAAGATCATGCAGCTAGAAAATGACAGAGCTAGAATTCAAACGTAGCTCAGGTTGTTTCTGAATCTCAAATTCCTAAATATGCTGGTGTTGAGGTGTGGATCCCAGATTCAAGTTTCACCTGGATATGTCACCTATCAAATCAGTGGTTGGAATCCTCCCTGTTATCATAACACTTCCCCTCCAGTCTGTTCACACAATGACTACCGTGTTTAGGTTCTCCCAACACAGGAATCCTCCAGTGCATTGACCCAGCCTCCCGATCATTCCCATGTCTCCTGAGTTTTATGGAACAATTCTCAGGTCCCTCTGACCTCTCAGCACAGCTGATGATCAATACCCCAATGAGAGATGACAAAAAGACTCCGCTTCCTATGGCTGCATCTATCATACGTATCTCCCAATGAGTTTTATAAATATCTGCATCCTACCAGGACGTGATCATAAACCATTCTCCCATGCTTTGCACGCACTTCGAATGTTCCCCTTGTTTTTTTGAATCCCTGAACTTCTCACCTTCCCTCACTTTCAACAGTGTGTTCACCTCCTACCATGCAGATGAAGTAGAATATCGAAGAAATGTGTCAGCTCACTGTCATGAAGTCAACACGTATTCCTGAATCTTCACCCATTGGCGATGCCGCTCCTGTTTAAACTGAAAGTCATTTCTACTCCTGGATAAGCCCATTTTTCTCAAATGTATCCCCTTCCCTCCTGCTCTCTGGAGGTTGTTTTATTATTAATTGTAAACTGAAGCTCTTCTACCAGCTAACACCCATCTCTTCCCAGTCCATTCCCTTTCATCTTTTTCAGTTTCTTCATTCTTTTTTTTTTTTTTTTTTTTTTTTTTTTTTTTTTTTTTTTGCGGTACGCAGGCCTCTAACTGCTGTGGCCTCTCCCGTTGCGGAGCACAGGCTCCGGATGCGCAGGCTCAGCGGCCATGGCTCACGGGCCCAGCCGCTCCGCGGCATGTGGGATCTTTCCGGACCGGAACACGAACCTGTGTCCCCTGCATCAGCAGGCGGACTCTCAACAACTGAGCCATCAGGGAAGCCCCTCAGTTTCTTCATTCTTGAAACAAAATATCTGAACCAATTTATCTCTACTTCCTGCCCAATGAATTTCCTCTTTCCAAAGTAAACTGAAAGAGCAGTACAGGATTAGTGACAATCTCTGGGCGCCCCTCCCACAGTTTGATTTACTAGGGTTGATCTCCCTGTTATTGTTGACTTGCGTATACATAAAACTTTATAACATTATAGTTATCTCTCCGTGATTAAATCCAATGAATGTTTCTCAGTATTTTACTTGAACCCAAGCAGAATTGGACTATGACCTCCGTCAGGAAATTTATATTTCCAAGGTCCTCTGACATCACAAACTCCCCACTGCCTTTAAACTAGTCAGTTCCTGCCAGTGTACTGTGCGCAGTTCTCCTCAAACAATACTATTTCAACATCTCAAGACTCCATTGTAGCCCTCTTCTCTCTTTTTACTATATACACCATCTTTGAAAACTGTTATAATTATTCAGTCTATGGCTGTTACCACTATGATAATAATGCGTAAAAACGAATGCTAGATTTCATTTATGAGGTCTCATCCATAATTGCATGGGAAGCAGACACCTACAATGAAATGTATGTGAGACAGAAGCCAGGAACTTCCTCCCCAAATAGAAACTATTACTCCTCTCTGCTGCAGTTTCAGATAGCGGCTCCACTAATTATTTGGGGCTCAGTCATTGACACAACGTCCCAGAACTACACAAAGAGAACCAAGCATCGATTTTATCTCTACAATGAGCACTCTCGTCTCTGTTCATCTCTTCCCTGATATACACATATATAGTTCCAGCTACACTTATACTGCTTCACTTTCAGGTTAAATGTCAGTGCCTCAGAGATTCCTTCTTTAAATTACTAGCTAAGTAACTCTCCTCTCTCTGTTGTCTTGAATAGAACGTACAGGCAACACACATAATATTTCGCGATATCTCTACTCATCTTTATTTTTTCTTTTCTTTTTTTCCTGTTTTCCTCTCTGCACCAATTGCAGAAAAGTAAACCGTAGAGTCATAAAGCAAGTTTCTCTTGACTATTACATAAGGATTGTAAATGCACAGAAATTCCATGTACACAGTAACCTAATCTACTCTCAGATGGCCTGTGACCAATGTTCTTTAATCAAATTAAATAACTATCTTTAAATTAATAATTCTTTGAATAATAAATGACTTTGATTCCTCCTGGGGAAAATTTTATTTAGTAATCACCAGTAACAAAATGTGTGGGAAAACTGTGTTTGTGTCTTTACTTAAGTATGCAACTACCATACTCCTGAGTTCAAAGTTTTAGTCTCTTTCTATAGAATCAGGCATAGAATTGTCTGTGGGCTCCTGTTAATAGATCTGATAACCTCATATATTTTATAATCATAAAGAACTCCTTTAATCTGGACGCCAATCAGGATAAATCTAATCAAGGAACAACTTCCCTAACACAAACTTTTCCTTCTCGACACGTTAACCACTTAGATACATGTAAGGAAAGTATAAGAGATTCCTTTAAGTTGCTAATATTCTAACCTCCAAAAGCAGTCTTGATGCCTTGGCCGGAGGTCTCACTGTTTTGTGAATTGTGGCCAGTTCTGGGAAGAGAATTGCAGCTGGAGGATTAGTCTTTATATAAATATGTTTAACCTACAAACAGCCCATCAGGCTGTGGGTTTTGTGTGGCTTTATATAAGGACTGGTGTTGTTTGATGATATCAAACATTCAAGGAAGATATTTTTAGGGTTTTATAGCATTTGTATTTTAATACCAAGGTAAATAATAATTAAATTATAATCAATTACATGAAGTTTCCATGGAGGCAGGAGAGAAAAAAATACAATTGGAGAAATTGAGCTTGGCCAAGGAAGAGATGATTCTTCAATTTTTACTATGGGCTTGGGAATAAACCGTGAGGAATATTTGTAGATTTTGTGACAGTGAGCTGAAGAATTTCCTCAAATTATCTGATTAATGTGTCTAGTAGAAGGTGGTCCCTTTTGTGGAAAGTGGCGAAAGTACTGAGAACGATTAAAAGTCAAAAGATATGGAGAATGTCTGAAATATTTGTGAGGCATAGAATAAGACTTAATCATCTAGATATAGTACAATGGCCAGCGATATTTGAAAGATGTTGGGAGATTTGTGAACCCTACCAGATTTAATATCCTAGTTAGATTCAGTCATGGAAGAAGCAGGTACTTGGAGCCCTCCAAGACTGGAATCTTGACCAGCAAATGTGATGAATTTGGAAGGAATATGGAAAGAGGAATATGGAAATTGTTGGTCTTCATAACTATATGTTGAAATTACTTGATTTGATTAATTTGGAATAAAAATGAAGACAGTTGGCACACATGTTAGGAGAGTGGGGTCAGTGCACTGGAGGTTCTCCTAGCATTTGGGGCGAGGGAGGAAACTGACTAATAACTTGGAATATCATGGGTTAATTACCTTTAAAAACTCTTTGATTTTTATTTCCTAATAAATAAATTTGGGATACTAATATTTCCCTTATGAGAAGCAGTAGCCAAAGCCTTCTTAGTTTGACCGTGGGAAACAAGATTACTCCTCTTTTCTCATAAGCCAGTTCACATTTGTAGATGGGGTGGTTGTTCACTCCCAGGTAAAGATTTATGGGTTCATGAGTCTTAGGTCTGAAAACTCTAGATGGGATTCAAGTCTCATGGCTTTCTTCTCTTTCCTTGGATTTTCCTGCTTAGAGTAAACAGTGTCTCTGAGAGAGAATACTAGCAGCTGAGTTCTTGGCAATGTGTCTCCAGGTGAGTGGGGACTTGCTCTTTCTCCTGCTTTGGTAACTCTCTTTCTGGTGGATAGAACGGTGTCACCACTTGGACTGAGTGCTCTAAGTGTATCCTGGTGCGAGTCAAGGCTCTGAGCACTAGTCCTGTCATCTGGCATCTCTGTGAGTATTGTGGAGTAGGGCAAGGGCTAATACAGCAACCATCTCCTTTCCAACATTTATACCGACGTGCTCCAGACTCCATGAAGGCTGTGATGGTAAAGTGGGCACATGAGAGGTTGTATTTCTCTCTGCTCAGCCATGGGTTTGACGGGGGTGTGACTCACTCCATAAGCGAGTCTGCGATGCAGTGAGCTCTGTCATGTGATGGACACAAGTGGAAGGATAAGCAAGAGCAGAAGTTCAAGGTCTGGAAGGGGAGGAGGTGTGTGGACAGGTGAGATCTATACATCCAGGGTCAGAGATGGTAGCTAGAGGGCTGTTCTGGGCTGAGGGGGCAGGAGAAAGAGAAGAAGCCCTTCAGTAGGACTGGCCCAGAGAGGACAGTGGAGCCAATTTCCTTTTTTTCTTTGTTTTTCCAATTTTTAATCTGTTTTCTGAGAATACAATTGACTATTTTGAAAACTCTAAAAAGTCACAACAAAATATGCCCTTTCATTCTTGTTCCAAACCAGCCATTTCCCCCCTGTTTAGGAACCTTTGTTCAGAAACTGGAAGCACTTTACAGAAAGCATTTTTTCCTTAATTGGTGCATTGAGTAGGATATAGTAGGTAGAGGAACACTTAGAAAACTGTGGCGATATGTGAAGCCCTGGAGAGGCCTGAACCATCGAGAGTCTCCGATTAGTCTCTGAGCAGGGAAGACAGGAGGAAGCTACAGGAGAGACCATGATAGTCAAAGTGGTGAGGTCCCAGGAAACGAGGAGGGAAAGAGGGACCTCAACCCACAGGAAAGGTCAGTTGGGGATCATCTTACAGTTTGGCAACCCCGGGACCGCTGGCTTGTAAAGTTGAGCCCGTCTGTCCTCATATCTGGTGATGAATGCATGCTCTGTGTTGAGGTTAGGTAGGCAGCAACTGCGGACCCCAAGTTGTATATACAGTCTGTTCACTCACACAAAATGGTGGACATTGCATCAAGGCTCTCTGACTTTTTAATGACTCATTCACCTGTAGCTTTTATTTATTGGGTTTTGTTATGTTCAAACATGTCATGTCAGCTCATTTAATCACTCAACTCTCTTGAAAGGTTATTAAAGTATTTCCCACATGAGAACAGTGAGGTTTGTATTGGGGAATACTTTGCCTGTAGTCACTGTTGATAAGTGGTGGAACATGTAAATTGCCTGTCTTGTGCTAAGTCTGTAGATTTAACTGAAAGTAGTGGGGAGCAGGGATATTTATGAATTCCCAAGTACACATTTTTTAATTGCCAGTCAGCTCACAATTAACATTCTTTTGTGGACTGTGCAGGTTATTTCACACTACCCCTCATGTGATGCTCCTTTGCCATGAAAGTCACTCTGTATTCAGAGTGTGCCCATCTCTGTGATGCACCTGAAAGGCATAGGCCAAGTCAGCCCAGAGGAACATTGGACATGACATCAAACAGGTTTGAGCTTTTGATACACACAGCTGCCTTTTCTCAGTACTGTCACCCTCGACCATCACCTTTGGACATTTGGGGAAAGTGGGCAGCCTGAACCAGAATGTCCTGCATGTTTTTAGGAATCAGTGACTTTCAAGACATGTGACTGTGAACTTCATCCAGAACTGGGGTAATGTCAATTGCAGGTTTCTTTGAGTGAAATGTCTCTGGAATCTTGTTGAAGTCAATGTGGAAAAATCCCTCCGATGGTGTCACAATTCTGTGAACGTATCAATCTTATTAATCTAACCTTCTGCATATTCCTTGGCCTTAGAGGAAAGGATGGCTCTGTGGCTACTGGTGCTAAACGTCAACGCAGCACCCATCGTTTCAGTCCCTCCCTTTCGGTGCTTTTCCTCATCTTTATCTCGCCAACATCCCACCCATTTTATTTTTCGTTTGTTTTACCCTTCAAGATATATTCTAATTGTCAATATCCTATAATATGTTTCCAATTTCTTATATATTGCTCCATTTCATACTTTTTCTCTGTGTTAAAGATCAACATTTTAAAAATGTTCACAGACAGTAGCTTCAGGAAGAAGCCATTTATCTGAAGGTCAATAGTAAGTTTATGGGGATAAACCCCACTGTCCACATTAGAGACATGATCTTAGGGTAAGAGGAATTCAACCCAACCACCTGACTGAAAGTGGACTTAAACGCTGACCCGGCAGAGGCTTTTGAATAGTTTTCATTTGGAACTATTTTTCCCCCAAAACAAACTGTACCTTGAGTTTCAAAAGGGCAGTTGCTTAAATGTAGCTCAGGTATATAGTGTTTGAAAAATAAAGAAGACCGAAAACTTAATCAGAAAATGATGGCAGTGAGAGGCTACAAGTTAGAAAAATCTATATGAATTCAGCAAAGTGAGACTCTATGTGAATATAAGTAACATGGTGGGGTGGGTAGTTAGTGGAGACCATCACTGAGGGAGCTTAGAATTCTAGGCTTAGAATTAATATGTAGAGAACTAAAGAAATGAATTTTATGTGAGCAAACTTTTAACAGTCTTTCTTTTCTTTATCAATAGCAGATAGTTCACACTGGAGAAGAGCCCACTGAATGTAACAAATATGCGGAGATTTCACATAGAACTCAAATATCACACCACATGAGTGACCTCTCACAGGACAGAAACCCTATGCTTGCAATCAATTTGGAAGAGCCTTCAGCCTTTATTCATCATCGAATTAACATAAGATAATTTAGACTGGAGTGAAACCCTGCAGGTCTCATCAATGTGGGAAGTCTTGTAGACAAAGCTGTAACCTTAGATGACATGAGAAAACTCACCCTGTAGTGAACCCCTATATATGTTATAAACGTGGCGGATAGTTTAGCTGGAGTCTCATATTTAAATACACCAGAAACTCACACTGAAGAGAACGCTTAATGTGATAAATGTGGGACACACTTCAGCAGAGCCTTAACTTTTATTCACACTGATGAACTCACAAGGTGAGAATGCCTCTGTCTCAAAACACTGTAAAATCTGGTGCTTCAATTATTCTATTCCATTTATATTTTCTACTAATGTGCCTCTCATGATGTAAAATTGAATTACAAATAAATTTAATTTTTCACAAGTGTCCTAGTCCTAGAGAATTTGTGGACACGGCCATGAAATTTCCAAGAATTCAGTCAGGCAGGGGTTTATTCCTGCAACAGTATTTTTTATCCAAAATGTTTTTTCCCCCACTTAGAACAGATAGATATGTCAGAATCAAGAAGGTGAGAGATCATTCCAGAAACACAATATTGTAAAACAACTATACCCTCAATAAATAAAATAAGGTAAGATAAAAGAAAATAAATCATTGCAGACATGGAGAGGTCAATTTTCAGATTTGGAGAGGGTAGGGGCTTCCTGATAAGGTCGGGCTCCTCTTCAGATACATTGCTTTTACTTTGTTCGTCTAAAAACATTCATTATAACCCTAGAGTCCACGGATGTCTAATGGGTGAAAACATGGTATGGTAGGGGGCTATAAAGCATGGGATGTTGCCTGCAACATTTGTGTGTCTGTGCTCCTGTCTGTGTACATGCACACGCACACACACAAACGTGCAAGCAAGGGAGAGAGCATATAGCATCCATCTGATCCTAAAGAGAAAATGTGAGTCTGGAATCAATGGTATAAATGTGTCATCAGGAGAGAGAGCATCAATTTTTCAATTTTTAACATTATTGTCAATTATTAACAAATATTCACTGAAAGCTTCCAGGATTTCAGAACTTGGCTTGTTATGAGGACTAAATTGTAAATAATACAATGTTCCTATCTTCGTAGAACTCTACATTCTAACGCAGTCAATTCAAATACACTGCAATATAAAATTTCTGATATTGAAAATCAAACATACATAAGGGTTTGCAAATTGTGTAACTACAAAATGTTTGCTACTATTTACAAAGAAAGGTTGCCACTTTAAAAAATAAAATTGAGATTATAACAGTGTCATGATAGAACTTTGGAAGGTCAAAAATTGTCAAAAAGACTGGGCTTTAAACAAATATTTTACAAAATTCTGAACCTTTGAAAAGCTATTCTGCAAGATTTGGGAAGAATAAAGATAGATTTCCATTTCTAACAGCCAAGATAATTGTTCAAAATATTATGAAATAAGTATTTAGATTAACTGTTCATTTTCAACAGTTAATTTAAATTAACTTTTGAAAATCAAAAATGTTTTTTATTAGAATACAAAAACTGCTGCACATGCCCACTAAAATTCCATTTAGCATCCATTTTAATTGAGATTCAATGGGGCACCATTTTATTTATTCATTTATCTTCTTCCAGTTTTACTGAGATATTACTGACATAGAGCACAGAGTAACTTTACAGTGCATAATGATTTGACTTACATATGTTATGAAATGATTATCACACTAAATTTAGTGAACATTCATCATCTCGTATAGATACAAAATTAGCGAAATAGAAAAATGTGTTCTTCTTGTAATGGGAACACATAATTTATTCTCTTAACCAGTTTTATATGTAGGAGACAGAAGTATTTATTATCTCTATCATGTGCTATATTGCATCCCTGGTACTTCATCTATTTTTCGGCTGGACGCTTGCAGTTTGGGCCACCTTCATCCAGTCCCTCCCCTTCCCATGCCCTGCCTCTGTGGACCACAAATTGGACTGTTATTGGATGAGTTTGTTTGCTTGTTGGTTGGCTGTTGAAATATAACTGATCTACAGCACTATGTTACTTCTTGTTACACAACAGAGTAATTTGGAATGACTATACATTTCAAAATGAGCACCGGGTCCTCTGCTTGGGGAAGGGCCAGGGCACCGGCGCGTCTGAGGCCCTGGGCCCCGCCGCCAAGCTCAGGGACAGGCCCCTGTCTGCGGAGGACGAGGCAGCCTCCGGGTGCCAGAGGATATGCTGGGATCGCGCCCCTTCTCTCCGTCCTCCGACCCCAAGTTCCCTCGGCGACGGGAGAGACAGCGGGCTGGGATGTGCGCCTAGGGAGGGAAGCAGGTGCGGTTCCGGCCACGGGGGGCTCATTTCGGCCGGTGAGAAGCCCTCTGCCGGGCCGAGGACCCGCTCTACCGCCCGTGGTGCTCCCATGACTGCCGCTTCCCCTGAGCGCAGAGGAGCGGGACAGTCTCCTGGGCCTGCAGGCCGCCACGCCCCTCTCCTCGCCGCCTCCAGGTCTCCCGCCACGCATCCAGCACCTGCGACGTCAGCGAGGGGGGCGGGAGATCGTGCGGGGATGGACCCAGCCGCAATCGCCGCCCCAGCCCGGAGCGCTGTCGTGTGCTTCGCCCGACACACGGTCGCTCCTTCCCGGACCTGCCGGCCGAGCTGCAGGCGGAGCCGTGGAGACACTGACGCCAGAGGCGCCGTCGGGTTTTCCTGGCCGGCCCCGGGATACCGGGCCGCTTCCACTTCTGGCTCCACGTGCTTCCCGGTCTGTAGCTTAATAGCCGAAGGACGCAGCGCCGGGCCGCTTCGCTGGCTGCACGTTGCGCGCAGGGTCGGCACTGGAACAACAGCGCGGGGGTCAACTACACAGAGCACCCCGCGTGCTACTTCTTTGATCTTTGTCTCTGGTGTGAAAGGGCCCAGATCTCCCATCCTGGGCAACAGAAATGTTCTTTATAAATGTTTTGTAGAAGATGTTCTGTCCCCTACCAAAATAAGATATTTGGTGACTTGAACTGTCAGAGTCATCCACTGGTGTTGGCCGTGAGGTTGAAAAGCAGGTCACTGCCACAACCCCATTTGGGTGCACAGAACCCACAACAGCTGTCAGACTCTGGCCATTAGCCCTCAGAGAAGGTGGACCCATAGCAGCTGCACTCCAAGCCAGGGGTGGGGCTGGAAAGGCGGCTTTCTCTCCCTCTGGGAGCCACAGAAGTTAGTGGTGAATTGATGGATGAGGATCTGTGCCCAGCAAATAACTATTGCTCGGAACTCTTTGGTTCCATGCATGCGGCCAGACAGAGAGCACAGGGTCAGGACAGTCTCACTCACTGCTGGTGGCTGGGGACGCCAACAGGAGGGGACCATACATGAGCAGGGGGGGCACCCTGGGGGAGGAATAAGTCCCCTCCCATCTTGGGCAGATTTTGGTAACTTGTTTTTTGTTTTGATTGTAGTTTTCATATTTTCTGGCGGAGGGCTAGTACAATCAATTCGTTTTGAAATGCTGGTCTCCAAGGAGGGATGTTTGCACTGTAATTCGAGAGAACAGGCCATTGCATCCTACATCCCATCGGCCAAAGTCCACACCCAGCTTGTGCTGGTAGGAACTGCAAGCTAAGAGTGGTTTTTATATATTTAAATGGCTGAAAATAACTCATAAAAACATTATTTGCAACCCACAAAAATTATATAGCATTCAAATTTCCTTGTCAATAAATAATGTTTTATTGAAACACAGTTATACTCCTTTATTTACGTTTTACTGTAGCTGCTTTTTGGCTACAATGACTGAGATGAGTAGAAATAACAGACATCCTATGACGAATCTAAAATATTTACTCTCTGGTCCTTTACACAAGTTTGCCAACCCCTGCTCTAGAAAAGCGGGAAAAAAATTTTTTTTCAAACTCATATGCTGGGATTTATACTTTTAAAACAGTTAAACTTTTAGCGAATTTTCTCCCTGGAAACAAACTTTAGGTAGATGTAAATATGTTAAATTACTCTCAGTAATCTCAGTTAGAATAAACACTAATTCACAATTATTCCTGCACTGAGGAAAGGAATCCATCTGCAGATAATTTTATTTTCATCTCAGAAATAATCACAAATTAGTGTAACTAAAACCTAGCACCCACACAAATTAACATCAACTGCATAAACTGCTAGATATTTCTGAGCCTCAAAATAGAACATTGTAAGCCATAAAAGTATTTACTTTAAATTTTGGTTTGGCGACATCTCTTGCCTGTGGCAGTGTTTACCAAAGTTAATTGATCACGGAGAATTTCATCAAGAATCATTTTCTAATAGAAAACTATCAAGAGTTAATGCACTATAATTCACACTAGAGTAAAATAAACCAGAAAACACTCACATTGATGAAACAATGAATATGTAATTTACATATGAATATAAAAATGTATAACAACAAAAAAAATCACATTACCTTATTTTCTGTTATTAAATATAAAAACATATTATGCAACTTCCAGGTATTCTTGCATCTGGTAAGCCATTTCTTTCTTAAAAGGGCATTATTGCATAATGAAACATATAGGTAAATGCATTTTTAGATTTTTATTTTGTATTTAGGAATACATTTAACTTCAAATTTACCAATAGTGTATATAATCGCATTGGGACTATATACACTACAGAACACACTGGGAAATTCTAGATTTTATGATAATAATGTGTTATTTTGGATTGCTTTGGGTTATCAAAAAAATTAGAAAGAAATTAAGAGCCCAATATAAAGAGCAAGATAGCAATCCTCTTGTCTGTTAACGTTTAAAATGGTATCCGGTTGAATTTTGAATAAAATGGATAATGAAAGGAATTTTAACAGGCACGTACAGGAGAATTTTTATCCTTATAAAAATCGTTACTGATTTTCGAACATATAGTTTTGAATTCTAAAAATTGAAAAAATACTTATTTTGGAATATAGAGAAGAGTAAACCTGGTTCTTAAGACAGGAAACCTAGCTTTGCTCTCCCCAATTCACGTAGAGAAGGTTTTCCAAAATTAAGAATTTTGTAAAATATTTTTACTGACCAGTATTTCTAAAAATATATAACTTTTCAAAGTTCCAGAATTGAGACTGTTTTAAATGTCAATTTTATTTTATGAAGTGCCAACTTTTTATTGTAGACCAGTAGTGATATTTTGTGACTATACAATGCATGAACATGTCTTTTTTTAAATGTCAGAAATTTTGTTTTGCAATTTATTCTTATTGCCTGCGTTAGAATATAGAGTTCTATGAAGAGAAAGGCCTTCTGCTATTTACAGTTTAATCATCATAACAATACAGGTTCTGAAATGTTGGAAGTTCTCTTTAAATATTTAATAATTGAAAAGTTTATAAATGAACGAACAGGGTGATTTAGCTTATTTTTCTCCTGCATGAATCCTTTATGCTAATAATTCCTAAATGGCATTTTCCCTTTTGATCAGATGGTTGTTACAGTGTCACTCCCTTGCATGGGTGTGTGTGTGTGCACTCAGATGCACATACACACAGTAATGTTGCAGGTAACATCATGGGTTTTTTGAAGGAATTTTTTATGATTTTTTTTCATGTGGACCATTTTAAAAGATTTTTATACAATTTGTTACAATATTGTTACCGTTTTATGTTTCGGTTTTTTGGCTGCGAGGCATGTGAGATCTTTACTCCCCAACCAGAGATCGAACCCGCACTCCCTGCATTGGAAGTTGAAGTCTTAACCTCTGGAATGCTAGGAAAGTCCCCATGATGGGCTTCATAGGCCCTAGAATGCCATTTCTCAACCCATTAGACTTCAATGGACCTCAGGGCTATAACGAATGTTTTGGCCAACAAAGAAAAAGAAATGGAACTGAAAAACGTCCAGAACTCATCATGCAGCCTGTACGCTCTCCCTAGCTAGGCTTTTTGAAGGTTTAATTGACAAAATAGACGTTGTCTCTATGGTGATCTTTCTCCCGGAACTTTTTTTAGTACCATTTTTCTACATCAAAGAGTAAAACTTTAAAGGTAGACTTATCAATGGCTCTGTGAGGGATCTCCATTGTGTTTACATGATTTAGTATATGCACCGCTCAATGTTCTAATACATTCTTAAAGTAGAACTCTTTTTATGTCTGCAAAGATCTTTCACCTTCTCAGTCCTGAAGATATCTATCTGTTCTTCTTGGACAAAACAAAGAAACCCTTGGTTACAAAATGCTATGTAGGGATTAAACCACCATCTGACTCTGAATTCTTGAGTTCTTCCTGTCCATGTACCCACAATTATTCACCTTTCTTTAAATATAATTAATGTATACATTGTTTTAAGTCATACGAGAAATAGTAAATGAACGTTAAGTAATAGAATTAATTGAAGCAGCAGAGGTTAATCACAAAGTATGTGTGTATTTATTCTTGAAGGCATTCAACCGGAATGCATATAAGGATATTTGGACCCTAATGTACGAGTTAACACACATCATACTATGTTTTACATTTTCAGTTAACATTCATCGTTGTTGCCTGATTGTTCCCAGTCTTTGTAATTACGATTTTATTTTATAAAGTCAGAAAGTGTCTAACTGATCAACAGTGACAGAGTATTAACAGAAAATGGATTCATTCATACTTATCACAATATTTCATGATTTTGAATGACACATACCCACTCAGTAGCACTTATGTATTTGCAAATTCTGATCTACTGAAGCAGGTTTGCTTCGTTTCTTCTTACTTGATACTGAATATTGCTTTCAGCACTTCTCAAACCCCTTCATCATCTACATCTTTATACTGTATATTTAATAATAAGACAATTGCTGAAGGACTGAATTATTGACTCAATTGCATGCTAACACATTCTTTATAGACTATTTTCCCAGTATGAGTTTTCTGATGAATAGCAAGTGAAAGATTTTCCACATTGTCTTTAGAACTGACATCTCCTCAGTGTGAGCACTTTCTTGTTCAGTCAGGAATGTGGAATCACTGAATAATGTCCTTCCTTCATTACACTGAGACTATTTTTTCAGTGTGAACCCTCTCATGTCTAAAAACTCCATGACTAATGGAACTCTAGCATTCATTTCATCGGATTTCTTCTACAGCAGTGATTAGATTGTTTACCCCTAGAGGGCTCTCCTCGTAGTAAACCTTGGGATGTCTTCTCTACTGTGTCAGGGATGCAGTCCACTCTGAGTTCTCTGTGTATTCTGAGGCTGGAGCTCCAACTAAAGGCTCTTCCACCATGATTACAGGGTCAGGGTTTCTCTCCACATGACTTTCCTGGTGGTTTAAAAGGGATAATTTCTGGCTGAAGGCTCAATATCCTTGATTACAGACACAGGGTTTCTACTTAGTATGAATTCGCTGGTGTTTATAAAAGTGGGAGCTCTGGGTAAAGGCTGCACCACATGGATTCCAGACATAGGGTGGCTCTCCTGTGAGTTTTCCAGTGCGTATAAGCGTGAGAGCTGCGTTTAAAGGCTTTTCCACATTCATTGCATCTGTAGGCTTTCTCATTAGTGTGAATTATCCCCCATGACTAAGGTTATGGCTTTGACTAAGTGTTTTCTCACATAAATGATATTCCTTGTGGTTTCTCTCCTGTGTGAATGTGCTCATGTTATTGAAGCGTTGGAGGGTCACTGAAAGCTCTGCCACAGTCATTCCAAACATAGGGCTTGTCTCCCGTGTGAGGCTATTGGTGTGAATAAAAGTCAGCTCTCTCGCTGCATTACCTTTATAAGGTTAGTCTTCTCCAGTGTGAGCTGTTGGTGTATAAATGTGAGGCTTCAGCTGAATTATTTCCCACGTTCAGGACATTTGCAAGAGTCACTCCAGGGTGCACTCTCTCATGTTGTCTAAGGTTGGAGGGTGACTAAAAACCTTCCACATTCTGAGATCTGCATGGTTTCCCTCTAGTATAATTAGCTTATGTTAATTCAGTGATGAATAACGGCTGAAGTCTCTCCCATTCGGGCTGAAAGTGTAACACACGTGGAGTTAAGGTTGTTGTATGTGACATGTCCTCATATTCATTGCATTCAGTGGGCTCTTCTCCAGCATGAAATCCCTGCTATTGACAAGGAAACAGAGGCGTTAAAAATTGTTCACATAATAATCATTCTGTCATTTCTCTACATGTGACTTCTAGGCGGCTTCCTCAGTGATGGTCTTCATTGAAAATCTCCCCATGTTAGTTACATTCACAGCTCATGTTACTTTTCTGAATTCACACAGAATTTCTATCTGGTAAACCCTCACTGGTCATAGCTTTCTGATTAAGTTTTAGATCTTCTTTATGTTTCAAACACTATATCCATGAGCTATGTTTAATCAATTACCTTTTCATTGAAGCCCAGGTTAGTGTTTGACATGTAATGTCAAAAGACATGGATCCTCAGATTGTTCCATCCTCCATTAAATTGATAGAAAATCTCCTGGCCACATGTCCAAGGACATGGAGGGCAGAGCTAGGGTTGAGGCTCTGATGTTACTGATTCCCACATGGGGAGGAACCAAGGTGACTAAGGGCAAGGGCATCCGGGGTGGTGGTGGGTGCAACAGGGGTGCTAAAGACCTGTAATGTGTGTTGGAGAACAAATGATGGTGCCTTTCACCAAGAATTATTAAATAAGAATATTGCGAGAGGTGTCCTTGCTGTGGAGACAGGACTCTCTAGGAGACCATGATAAGGGTTACCTGGGAATTAGTGTTAATCCTAGGAACTGAATATTAATAAACTAATAACTCTGAACAGTAAGTCGAATCAAAGTATAACACCCCATTACTTGCATTATTTTCTGCAAAATGGGGATATTATATTCTCCCTACATGCCGAGTAGCCAATGCAGCCTTGTTCTTGACCATGGGAGGAAAAAGCGTTCCTTCTGTCTGTGCATGCCTGTGGGTAAGGTGGCAGGGGTCACTCCCAGCTGAGTGGTTGGGGATTGATGCCTGATATATCTAACAATACTCTGAAAGGCTGGGTTCTCATGGCTGTTTTCTCTTTCTTCAGATTTATCTGCTTGATGTCCCGATTGTCCCTGCATAAGGATGCAGAGGAGCGCAGATGGTGGCAGAGTTCCTGATAATGAAACAACAGGTGAGAAAAAAAATTATTTTGATTCCTGAACTGATCCATCTTTTGCCAAGTGGTCAGGTTTCTACTTTGGGTCCAGATCTCCTAAGTGCACCCAGGAAATATTAACGTCAGTTATGTTCACCACCCTTTTAGGGATATGGCAGGTCAGGAACCAATGTAGAAACACTCTCTTTCCCAACATTTACTTTCACTTGCTCCAGTCTCATTAAGGCTGTGACCTCACAGAAGACGGGAGAGGTTTTTACCTTCTCTTTTTTTAAAGGTCATCCGTTGGGCTCAGTGACCTCCTTCATCATGTTACTGGCTGCAGTGGACTTAGGAATGCGGTGAACACAGGGGATAGAGAATGACTCAGAACAGAAATCTCTATGTCAGTCGGGAGCAGGCGTTTCATCAGGTGAGTCCTGTGTTATAGGTGCTGGGGTGAATGGAGGCTTGGTGAAAGATAGCAATAAAGAATCAATTATTTTTCCTAATTTTAAAATGTTTAACTTTCTACAGACTACTCATAAACATTTTGATAGTTTTATAAAGATAAATGTAAGTTCCTTAGCAAAGTTATTCACATAACTCTGTTCCTTTGTGTTGTTAACCTTCATTCAAATTAGAAAGTTGAATGCAATGTCTGCAGATTCTTATTTTCTTAATTGTGACTGTGTATGGAGGAGAAGGGGCATAGTACACAAAACGAAGTGTAGAGCACTGGACAGCAAATGACAGTCTGTGGAGCTCCAAGACCTCACTCCCACACAGATACATCAGTAAAACAACCAGGATCTGCCTGAATGAGCTGGGATTCTAGCCCAGGGAACCCCAGAGGTGGGAACAATGGGCTTTCTGCTCCCACCATTGCCAGCCCTGGTAAGTGTTCCTATTAGACCCAGGGATGTGTGTGTGTGTGTGTGTGTGTGTGTGTGCGTGTGTGTGTGCGTGTGTGTGTGTGTGTGTGCGTGTGTGTGTTTGTTTCTTCTTCCTGACACCCCTGGACTTGCCGAGTGTGCATCACTGTTTCATGAAAACTATGCTCATGTGGTGCTAAAGGTCTGCGCCGGTCGACCAGCACTCCCTGATACCCCTTGGCCCGCCGAGACCTCCTACCCTTGTACGCGGAACCAGGAGAGGATGTCCGTGCCCGACGTCGTACTCCGTGTGGAACGATCCGTCGCTGCGTCCTCGCCGCCTTGGGGGCCCGTGTACAGCCCTGTGCTGTCGAGGCGGTGGGGCTGCTCAACGGGTCCACTTCACTTTCTCCGGGATCCAGGAGAGGCGGTCACGGGGGCGGTTCTTGCAACGAGGAAGGGGCACGGGATGCGGCTCAACAGACGGGAGCCACCCGCCAGATTGAACCGACGTCTACGCAGGGACCTCCCGTCCCCACTCCTTGGTCGCCTCGTCAGCGTGGCGCTTGCCTTTCCAACCTGTTCAGGTCCCCTCACCGCCGACTGTCGAGGGCGAGCGTGTAGGGCGCTCATGGAGGGGCGGCAGTTCCTCCTAGGCTTCGGTGGTCGGAAGTCGTAGTCATTTCTATTTGGGAAACAGAGACTGGCCGGGGCATCCGTGATGGTCGGGAGGAGACACGAGCCTGGCCGCGGTCCTGGGTGGGCATTGTTGTCGGGAGCTTCTCTGACGAAGCTCTGCAGACAGTGAACGGCCTACAGACGCGCGGGCAGAGGGGAGGACCCCCCAGGACAACAAATGGGACAGATGGTGTCCTGGGTCGAGAACGGGTGTCATCGGTGTGGCGGTGCGCCTTCGCCCGTGTGCGATCTGGATACTTCCTGTTGAGGTTCACAGCAGTTGCACGTCGCTTGGCGTCTGCAGCGGCCAGGTCGACCAGATGGCCAGATTTCGGTATTGGGGCAAGAAAAAAAATTCAATGAATTGAAACTCTTTTTGTTGTGAGATTCACTACAATGTGAACATTAGTGAAATAAGAAATCCTAAGATTTACAGTAAATTCACATTACTGTAATAGTTACTATCGTTTGCAGTTTTTTTTCCACAAAATGTTTATCTATGAAATTTAAAATATATTTAGTACAATTTTTTGTGATACAAGTCTGCTAATGAGAAAAATGTAATTCTTTTGCAAGGGGGATGCCATTTAGCTTATTACAGGTTCCTATCATCAAAATTTCCATTGTTAATGCTGACTTATAAGGAGATTTTGCCTGGTTTACATATTTCATATTTGAAAATTCTTTTCACACAAATATGTACTACCAAATACTGAAGTTCAGGAGTGTGTGATTTTAATTGAACATATTCATTTCTTGGAAGGAACTTAAAAAATTCTGTTTGATTCTTCTATTGATATTTGCCTTTTAGTATGTCATTATGTTGTACATTATATATATAGTCATATATATAGTCATTTATTATTCTGTTTGCAGTTAATTTTAAAAACATTGATTCAACTTTCTCTATCCACAGAGTATCTGATTGCTTGTAGATGATGAAGGAGGGTTTTGGGATGCAGAATTTTCTAAATCCATCTGGAAGCCTGGGAAACTCTCCCTCCAGCCACAAGGCCCTGCCCCACACACTGCAGCAACCAGTCTGGAAAACCAGACTCCAACCTCTGCAGCAATAGGACCCAAGGGTCAGGACTTGGTCAGTGACTCACAGCTTCGAAATTTTCAGTCCTTTCCATGTAGAACCAAATGTGGGGAAGGCCAAATATGTTCCCCTAAGTAATCACGTAAGACGTCCCTCTTCCTATCAGCTTCTCTCAAGCCTCCCTGCATCACAAGCTCTCGGGAGGACATGGCTTCCTATTTTTGCCACCAGAAAGTGTCCCCACTCTTATGTGTGCCCTGAGTCTCAGCCTGATGTGAGTGATGGTGGCTGACTCCCATGCTCTATAGACAAGTTCTGAGTAAATAGTGCTTGTTCTCATTTGGGGGGGGGGGTTGTCTTTTTTCATATCTACAGAGCTTAGGATGGCAGGAAGCAAATAAAACTCATGATAATGTTTCCCATGTTATTTTAAAAATCACATTTATTAATCACCATTTTTTAAGTTGAGACATAATTCATATACCATAAAATTCACCCTTTGAAAAGTGTAGAATTTAGTTATTTATAATCTATTCACAAAGTTGTGCAACCATCGGCACTAATACCAGAACATTTAATCACCTCAAAAAGAAACCCCATCCCCATTAGTCTCTTCTATTCCACCTATGCTCAGGCGTGGCCACCACAAATGTGCTTTTGTCTCCACGGATATGCCTATTCTCAATATTTCATGTGACTGGAATCATACAATATGTGCCCTTTATGTCTGGCTTCTTAAACTGAATATCATGCTTTTGAGGCTCATGCTTTAGAATGTATCAGTATTGTACTCCTTCGTTTGGCCTAAGAATTTTTCTTTTTAAGCCATAAGGTTTTACGGACATTCACAGGCCACCAGGGTTTTTGGAGGTTTTTTTTTTTTTTTTTGTAAAATATATATTTTCAATTTTAGCCATTTAAAGTCTACAGTTGACTAACATTAAGTACTGCTTCCCTTCCTGGCCCCAACATACCCCCACTCACCTGGAGCTTCCAGTAGGCCCAGAGGACACAAGCCCAGCCATGCTGCCCTTCCTTGGAAACCCCAACGTCATCCATCATGACCATGATCCCACTATTAGTGCCCCTCACTCTAACAAAAAGGACCTCGGACATGGATAGACTCTAGTGAAGAGGGCAGCTGCCCCCAGGCAAGTTCTTGTGCTTGGGACAAGGAAGCAGTGCCCTGGGACCTGCAGTCACCCTGGGGTCACATGAGGTACAGTGCTGGTCTCCTGAGGGCATATTCTGCTGAGGTCACGGCCAGGCCCCTATGGAGGAGAACCAGTGAACCCTTAGGGACATCTCTTGTCATTCTTTTCTTCCTTCCTTCCTTTCTTTCTCTTTTTCTTTTTCCACCCGGAAGAGGTAAAGCTTGACAAGAAAAAAGTAAATGACTTCCTAGACCATCCATATTTCAGGGCTACCTCATGGACCTGTCCTTATTTTCTCAATAAAAACCCTTTAAGGAACTAAGATGTGCTACCTGTTCCATGCACGCTCACCTGTGTGTCTGCCCCGCACAGTCCTCCATCTTCCCTTCCCTCTTCCAACACCTCACTCTACTGTGGAGGCTTATACAATGGCAAAGATTGCTGTGAGTTCCAGCATAGTGTCTGCCTCACCCCCTTCATGACTGTCTTGCTGACTCAATAGCCTTTTTTCTGGCTGCTCGGGAACCCTTGTCTGTCCTCTTCTCAGGGACACTGCTCATCGTTAACAACACCCAACTGTATTCCCCACTGTTCAGGCCCTGGGAAATCGGCTGTCCTGACCTGGGACAGCTTTAAATATAAGAAATTGCTACCTTCCACCTCTGGTGTCAGAAGACTGGGTGTGTGGCCCAAGGCTCTCGGAGGTGTTTTGCATCCTCCCAGAATCTCCTCTCACCTCCCTAAGAAACTCTACTACCAGGATACCTCCAACCAACACCCTCCATTAGGTGCTGAGCTGTCAATATTTCCAGCCCAGAAAGACCACAGCCTGTGCTTTGCAACAGGGAAAACCCTCCCCTCTACTTCCAGTCCATCCAAGTGCCCGCACCATTCCTCAGCTTGCACAGCCCACAGACGGTTTCTGAGTCTGTATATCAGGTGAAGTCCCATAGGTGTCAGGTCCTGAGTCTCTTCCAGCTACCATGTTCCACCCAAACCTACATGATGAGTTCACGGTTCTCTGGTAGTGCAGGGGTCCCTCCCATGTGCCTCTTCTGGCACTGTTGCTGGATCTCCTTCCTCCTTAAGTCAGGGGAAAGAGCTTGGTTTCTCTGGGCCTGTGAGTGGGGAAGTGTAGGAGGAGACGAGCGGCCTAGAGTCCAGCCTATTCTGCATCCCGTGGGTCCATGACTCTGGTGGGTGGAAGCAGAGGGGGTAATGGGACAGTGAGGCTCTTGGTCTGCTTAGTGGCTCGGGATTTAGGGCACATTCAAGTGGAGGCTGAACCTAGTGGAGCATGTTGGTCAGCAAGCAATTTCTGCATGTGTAGGAACTGAACCAGTTCACCAAGCTCTCTCAAAACTAATAAACACTCTTACTTCTGGCAACAGGGGAAGGGCAGATGATGTTCCAGAAAACTCCTCTTTAACCTCCTGGGAACATTCTGACAGGGTCTTTGAATATACAACAAATGTCTGCTTTGGTTAAGAAGACATTGGGTGATTTGAAGGTACATTCTGGTAATGTAGAAAACGAAAGTACTTCAAAATTAAAATCCTATTTTATGATTTAGAATCTACTGTACTTAGATGACTGATAAATTGTTTAATGAAGGCATTGGTAAAAATAAAAGCTGAGAGCTACAGAGTTGTTTTTGTTTGTTTTTGGGTTTTTTTTTACATTACCTGGGCCTCTCACTTTTGGGGCCTCTCCGGTTGCGGAGCACAGGCTACGGAGCTGCAGGCTTAGCGGCCATGGCTTACGGGCCCAGCCGCTCTGCGGCATGTGGGATCTTCCCGGACCGGAGCACAAACCCGTATCCCCTGCATCGGCAGGCAGACTCTCAACCACTGCGTCCCCAGGGAAGCATGAGAGCTAAAGAGTTTTAACATTACTTTCTATTTTCATAAATTTTACATTATAGTCTAAAACTGTGGCATGCTTACCTATTTGTCCATCTATCCCTCCTTCTCCCTCTCTCCGTAGTGTTAAGATGTTCGTCACTATTTGGTAGGTGCCAATTCTTCTGCAACACGCACACTTCATTGTGTAGGAGAAGTGGTAACGTTTGTTCACAGGAGTGTAAGTGAGGAGGTGCTGCGCGGGCGGGCTGGGCCACTGCAATGTGGTGAAAGAAGGACAGGCATGGTCCACGGGGGCTGGCCCCTGGACCCTAGGCTCCTGCTTTTATCCAGACATCTGGGGCGCCCTGATTCACTCTTGACCCAGTAAACAAGGAGCCTAGAATATCTCTGTGAGCAGCCCTGGCCAGGCGCCCTTCACATACTTCTCTCCATTTACATCGTGGGCATGGAGTTCTCTCAAAGATCTTCAAAGGTCTCAGTTCTTCTGATTTCTATAGTCTTTGCTTTTCTTCATGCCAAGGATGTCACTAAGTAAATCAGCCTATGTATGATTAATATGAACATATAGTGTTGATATATTAAAATAATATTAGTATATCATATTTAACATTTTATTTACATTATATGTACATTTATTTATATAGTATTATTTTATTATAATAAATTAAATTAATAAATATAAATAAGCTATTAATATAAATATATATTACACCTGCAACCCAGGATTTGCCTCCTGGGTGCTCAGCTCTTCCCACTGAGCCAGACTGTTTGCCTGAAAAAATGAAGACTTCAGGGCAAAGGGAAATGTGAGGGGGAGGTGGGCAGAGAAGACCCAACCTGCAGTCACAGTGAAGAATGAGGTGTGTTCTCAAGACCAGCTTGAAGCGCACATTCTTAGTGAGGGGAGTGGATGCAAACACTGTCGCCCGCCCCGTGCGCCCCGTCTGGAGTGGAGAGGGGAGGAAGCGTCCTCCAGGTATTTCTTCACCGGCTCCTCCCACCTGACCCCCTCTCCTCCCCAGTCTCTGCTGTGACACTTGTTTTTTGACACCTGGAGGTGAACTTAACCCTCCCCCACTGTTCTCCTCCCTCCTGTCTCTCTTTTCTTTCCCTTCATTGAGGCTCTCAGGCTTGCTATCAGGTTGGCTGGGGGCCACAGCCAGTCGTAAGCACCTTCCCTGCAGCCAGTGAGCTGGCCTTGCCCCATCTTCCTCCTTTTAGAGCTGTGATAACTGGGTACCTGCTGTCACTAGAGACTTTCCCTGCTGTTATTCTCCCCTCGCCAGGTGGTCGGATGCGCAGGACAACTAAAGGCGACTCTGACTTTCCCCGGGTGTGCATGGTAGCACCTATTGTAGTTTGCTAAGGCTAGCTACCTAAGCACAGGCTGTGCGTTGTTTTAAGATATAGCCCAAAAATACAATAAGAAAAAAACTCCCCTGATAAGGTTGGCGTGACTAAATATATTCAGAACTTCATTGAGCCTATTCTCATACACTCAATTTACTACGGCTTTAGAGGTTTCTAATTTCTACTCAGATTTGCAAAGATTGGTCACTGCGAAATTTATTAGCTGTCATTGTATTCCAGATGGCAGAGTAAACAGGGACTAAAGGTAGAAACACCTGCAAAATACCTAATATGGTCAAAATTGTCCGACTACTTTTAAAATGTTATTGATTAACCATCCAGACAAATGAGAAATGTCAGAGAAAAGTCAAATAGAGACATGTATTCATTCAGCCAAAAAGATGAACGAAGTGAGAGGTGAGGTGAGGAAGCTGGCCGAGTGTGGGCGGTGGGACCAGGCAGCTGTGGCGGCAGCTCTACCACGTCCTTCACGGGGCTGCTCTCTCAGCCCCCCAGACGGGCAGCTTTTCTTGGTAAACTCAGTGTAAGGATATCAGCCATTCATCAGGCACTTCTTTGGCTTCACACGTGAGCAGGACCCTTGTAGCTGCAAGGTTTACAAATTAGATCCTCTGCAGTGGCTAGTCTGTGTTCTGTGCTCTCCTCAACTGAGGCTGCTTCTGGTGTCTATCACAGAACCTATAACACGTCCTGAGTGTCCAGGCTTACAGCGGTGCTGCTTGAGACTGGGCTGTGACATTTCCGTGTCTGGCATGTAGCAGGCATTGAATGAATATTTATTGGGGACAAGGAGGTTCAACTACACAGGCATCTATTCCTAAGCTGCTTCACACAGCTTGTGACTGCAGCTGAGCTCCAGAGACCTCACTGCCTGTGGTGGGGGCTAAAGCTCTCACAGCTTGTTTCATCTGCATGTTGCTTTCCCCCTGATAATATGATCCTTTTAGCTTCTCCTCCTAGAGTTTTGCATAGACCGAGTGAGAAAGACCAAAGTTGTTCCAGTCTTGTGTCAGGCTTTTAAAGCTCAACTACACTGAAAGCTCATGAGAGGTACAGTATCACATGGGGGTGACTTTCAACAAGAGTTGTCACAGTGGCACTAACCTCAACAAGTCTATTCACTTTTTGTATAGAGGTTTTAGTCCAATACTCTGCTCAAAAAGTTCAGAAGGCACATTTTGTGATATTTAAGCCCTTTGCTCTTGCTCTAGGGCAAGATTTCTCAACCTGGGGATTAACGACATTCTGAGCTGGATAACTTTTCGCTGTGGGAGCTGTCCCGTGAGTTCTGTGATGTTGAGCAGCAGCCCTGGACTCTACCCACTAGCATCTCCTCAGGCGTGACAACCCAGAATGTCTCTGGTTACATCCACTAGTCCTCTGGGGATAGGGGATTGAGGAAAAATTCCTCCAGCTGAAAATTTTTTCTCAAGTGGCACCAGTAGATTGCAAGCAGAACCAAAACGACAACAACAAAAACAACAACAACAGATGACTCACCAAGACTTGCCCAGTGATGGAATTATGACAAACTAAAGAATAGGCTTTCCTTGTGTAGTATCTTCAGGCTATTTTTGGATACTTCTGTGCAGAGCTGACTCGAAGTCCTCCATCCCTTAGTGGTATTTGGCCCAAGGCCCCAAGATGCCTTTACCTAAAGTGTGTTTAATGTCACGTTTGTTTAATATATTCCCCCAGATGTGCCCCTCTGTGTGCCTGCATCAACAGCGTGTATCTACTTAGATTATACAATGTGAGAAAATAGAATCCTCATTATTTCAATAGCCTCCAGGGTAACAACGCACAATGAACCTAAACTAATTTTACTGATAATAGTGAGACTTTGCTACCAGAATATGTAGTAAATATTAGGAAACAATCTATTTTACAGTAATAATTCAAAATGAAGTTAAAGAAATTTAATCATCATGACTGTTTACCACCAGAATCAGGTAGTGTAGCATGTTAGGTGGTGCAGCAGGGTGAAGATGACAAGACAAATATCTCTAACGTGTTCCCCACTTACTCATCTCTAATATATGGGGCACCACTCAGGGTGCACACAGATGTGCCACCCACACCTCTGGCCCAGAAAACACTCACTGCCCAGCAGCTGGAGTGCCATCAACAGGCAACTTCCAGCCAAGATCCCCTCAGGCAGCCTCACCCATGCATGGGACCCTCTCAGGGCTGCCACACCCAATGGTCAAGTGCAGAGGGGCACTTACAACACCTGTGATGGCCACATATGCTTCAGAGCCCCCATGGGCTGAGCCAAGGCTTCCTCGGGGCCGGACACCTGCTCAACTATGCCATCTGGCCAATCCTGCTCCCTCTCTGCCCTGTCACAGAGGTTGACACCTAAGTTGCATTCTGCTTGCCAAAATCCATGTTGTTAACATTCCCTTCCAGAGAAACTGACTTGTGACAGGGGGAAAGCAGTGATGAGGGGGAATTGGGAGCTAGACTGCTCCACAGTTCTAAGTAGCAAGGACCCCTCCACGGGCTAGTTGGGGCACCCATAGTGTCTGGAATAGGCGATGGTCCAGGTGTGCAAACTCTCACAGGTGACAGGGTAGTAATTGCTAGTCACCATCGAAACAAGAAGAGGACCTTCCGGGTAGAAAGAAAACAGAAAAAGCTGAACCCCCCACCCAGACCCAGGATTTTGATAAAGATATTTTCACATATTGAGGTATGGGGACGTCGTCTGGCTTATACAGGAGTTAACTTGAGTGTTATGCATACTAGAATAACCTGCGTGTGGCCTATCAAACATACATTGTGCTTCTGCTTTAATTATTAAAGAAAAGAGTGCATTGCCCAGAAGTAAAGAATGTCCATGTTAAAAATAAAGATGAAATGCCTTCCTTCTTGGGACGCCAATGCTGAAGCTCCTTCAATAATAAGCCTCACTTCCCAAGTGCCAAGGCCATGCTGACTTGCTGTGTATGAGCTGATCTGTTTTTTGTTTGTTTGTTTTGTTTTTGTTTTTTCCCTGAAACCTTAAAGGAAAGTATCCCTGACTTGTTTAATGTTCTTTGTTCTGACAATACATAAAACTTTGCTGAAAACCATGCTTACCTGGGACAGTTCTTCAGAGCTATCTGAGGGGTTGTCTTCCAGGCTATAGTCCACAGTTTGGCTCAAATCAGATGCTTTTCTATTCCTATTATAGATTGTTTATTGATTATTTTCATCAACAATTTATTAGTTAAAGTAGCCAGGCTCCAAGTCCCAGACGAGCTTAGTCAGCCACTCACCAGAGGTCTGCTAGCCCGTGGGACATTAGCGCCGTGAGAGAGACCCTAACTTTGTAGTGGAATTCAGGAGGATGCCCCTGAGCATTGAAGCGCACACTCTTCTGATCCCTGTGAGCCTGCAGAAATGGCCAACCGTCCCTGTGTAGACCAGGTGCCGCCCCTCCATCCTGTTCTTGCAACGAGAATGAGTGCTTGGTCCCTTCTTACTGCTCAACTTCCACCCTTTCAGCTACCAGCCCTAGGGAAAAATTGGTAACCCCAAAGAACACCCCAAATTGCCTCAGTGCTTATATGAATAGTTGGAGGAAGTAGTTGAAGGAGCAGAAGGAGTGAGATTTCCCCAGGGCTGGAAAAGTGCGGCCAGATGCATCACCTGTGAGTAATGACCCCAGCTGCCACCATCCCTTTTGCCTTCCAGGTGTAGGGGGTCTGCGGTATCCTTGCTAAGTCTATTTTTCGCCATTCCCGGCCCTTCCCTGTCATCACCCTTCACCTTGAAACATGTTCAAGAAATTTGATTAAAAAGAAAATGTGTTCAGCTACATCCAGTGGAAAACCTGCTATTATGGGTATTAAGAACAAGTAGAACCATTCCCAGGCATTGAACCATGGCTTCATCCAATCGTGCCTAAGAAGGAACCAGTTAAAAGAGTGGTATGCTGTGAACAGAAAGAAATCTTTACAGTGACTGGAGAGTTATTCTATTTAGAAAAAGAGAGGGTCTTTTTATCCAACCCCAAGGTTATTCCACACAGAAAGAGATAAAAAAAGACCCTTTTTCCACACCAACAGGTGGATAAAGGAGCCATCAAATTTGTACTCAAAGGAGTTGATATCACGTGTCTACACTTAGCTTCTCGAGGAGCTAAGCTTTGCTCCGCTACAGCAGATAGCATTGTTGCAATTGAGGCAGAAGTAAAACAGCTTGCTCTGGGTGCTGCAGCCGTGAAGATGTCTGCAGATGATGCTGAGAAAGTCAACACAGCAACAGGCATTGAAACATGTATTATATAAAAGGTGGGCTGTGGCACGTAAAAGCATATAAGTAAGTCTCAGATGGAATGCACTTGGGCTCCACATGGATATGCTGCAATATCTGTGTTTGTTTGTGTGTGTGACAGCATGACTACAACGCCCCTGTGATTATGCTGAATAAATTCTACACATGCAGAAAAGAGAACCCAACAAACAACTGTTGCCGCCTTGCTCGGAAAGAGTGCAGACCAGCTGCCCCTGTGTCCTCTCCTGGCCATCAGGCTATAACTCTCCCAAAAGAGCTTCATGACCCAGCCAGTGTGCTGGTGGGACTGCGAGAAGACAAACGGGACTGAATTCTCAGTGTGTCACCTGAGGTGCCCTCATGTGAGCGTCTGGACAGGACCGAGCATGGAAGAGTCAAGTGTAGGGGCACTGAACTGGCTGGAGAGTTTTCCTCTCGACATCCCTGCGGAGTCAGAGCCCCTCTCAGCCCTTCATGGTGGAGAAGGGAGACGATAAGACGCCTCAGCCCCTACACAGGGACAGGCAGCTCCAGGCTCTTGCGGACTTCCAAAGCCTCATGTTATGAACTGACTTGTAATAACTTTGTTTTTGTCATTAATGTGCTAGATATTTTTAGTAGCATTAATCTGAAAACGGGTTATTACCACCGATGTCAGTAATGGAATTAGCTACGCTAGAGATAACCTACAGTTTAACCTAAAGTTTACAACGAAGTTTTCGCCTCAAAGTTTTAAGGAATTCAAGACGAGACTAGAATAAGACAAGACACCACAGAAACTGCTTGGTGACTGGACTTTATATTAACTTTAGAGAAAATTATCTCTGAAAACTTAGAAACGTTTAATTATGCATATTGTTATTAACATGAAGGTGACAGATAGAAATGAAATATGAACCTGGTTATGCTTATAGCAGTATTATATGGTTCTGTGGAAAGCTTTCTGCAGTATTCTCAAATAGCAGTGGAAAACCCCAAAGCAGGAAATTGTGACACCTCAAAGTCATGCTGTTACCTGACAAAAGCAAGCTGCAAGGCAACACACAGTATTTAAGACAAATAAAAATGAAACTTTATTATCTGTGAGTAAATCAAAGTATATTTGAAAAATTTTTTTTAAGTTGTCAGAATATATACAAATGAACCATGGATACCTTGATACGTGTGAACGAGAAATTGTACTTTTACTCTGAAGTATTCAGGGGTTTTTTTGTGTGTACTTGGAACTCAGGATGAACTTGAACAAGAGTGTACACTGTTTGTATTTAAAAACACGCGCACACACGCACAATTTTACATGTGATAACAGAAATGTCTTGTCATACAGCCTAGAGTCAAGTCAAATAGTAAGTTACGTGGAAGAGAATGGTTTTTTTTTCATTGATAAGGTTTTTTTTGTTTTTTTTTATTTTTTTTTAAATTTATTTATTTATTTTTGGCTGTGTTGGGTCTTCGTTTCTGTGCGAGGGCTTTCTCTAGTTGTGGCAAGTGGGGGCCACTCTTCATCGCGGTGCGCGGGCCTCTCACTATCGCAGCCTCCCCTGCTGCGGAGCACAGGCTCCAGACGCGCAGGCTCAGTACTTGTGGCTCACGGGCCTAGTTGCTCCACGGCATGTGGGATCCTCCCAGACCAGGGCTCGAACCCGTGTCCCCTGCATTAGCAGGCAGATTCTCAACCACTGCGCCACCAGGGAAGCCCGAGAATGGGTTTTTATTTAAGGATTAGAGACAGAACACACTCGAAGAACAAATAATAAAACCCTCACTGCACAGTAGTCACTAGAACATTCCTTGAGCACTCGCTGGGTTTAAGCCAGCTTGGAAATCAGTTATTTGTCTAAACTAAGTGAGAATTTATGCCCGGTTCCTAGAAAGCATATGTTTTAATTAACTTGGCTGCCAGTATCTCTCCAGGGAAGAAAATATACATTTTATTTTCAAACCTCGTCTGGGCCTGTTCTATCATGGATTGGTCCATTAAAAACAAAACACCCAAATCAATATTTTAAAATACTATTTTTGCTTACCTGAAATCTTCCTCCTTTTTAGAGCTTTTTATTTTCTGTCATCTGTTCAACACAGTGTAAAGTAAATACAGTCGCGTCCACAGCAGGGGCCGCTACTCAGGGGGCTCGGGGCTTCGGACATCACTAGGAGTTGAAATGGCAAAGAGCATGTTTGATGCAGAGCCCTAAAGGCATTTTGGTACTGGATAACCTGCATCTACAGAAAGCACATGATAGCCTGATACTGTTTCCTACATCTGCCACAATTTAAAATAATTTTCTAATGTTTTATTTTCTGTAACCTGAAATTGGGAATGTTGGGGAGAGAGTATAAATATAACTATTTATGTAACTCATTATAAATAGAGTATAATTAGAAAGTATAATTAGACTTGAGTCTAATTCCCCTTCATATCCTAGTTTCTGTGGCTCTCAGTAGATAAGGCTCAGGTTCCAAACCCAGCTCATTTCTACAGACTGGACAGTAGGTGGCACCATCAGCCAGTTTAAAAAACAGTTCACTGGTTTGGTTTGTTGTTAACCAGTTGACCACACTTGAGCAGGAACCTAAATAGTTTTGTGCATAAGTGCATTAAGTCCTGGCCATTGTCACGGGAGAATAATCCTAGAAGAGCACAAAGCCATTTAAATAGATCTGTATGAAGTATTTACAAATAACCACAGGAAGAGACTTTGCCTCTCTGTAGATCGAGATTATCCAATAATTAAATGCGTTTAGGGTTTGTGTCATAAATACTCGTTGCCACTTTAATTTCTGGTAATGAGAAAAGTCTGCCTGTGACCATCCCTAAACTAGTTTGTCCTTTGACACTGGCCAGACACATAGACTTTATATATTTAGGTTTTCTTGTCTGGGGGAATAAAAAAACTTGACCTAGCTGCTCACAAGTGGAAAACAAAGTATTAGACCTTAAAATGTTCCAGTAGAGTGCAGATCAAACTCTCCCAATTCTAGACACTTCATAGAATGTTTTTAAAGCTTTTCAGCCACCACTTGCTCTTGACTCAGAAAGCTTACTTTACTAGGTACTGTTCACAATGGAAATGTGTTGAAATCACTGCAGCTATGTTCTACTCCAGTGCACAAGGATCTCTACAGACTAGGAACAGTGCTAAAATATTCTGAAAGGGTAAATTCAGGGCATTTAATTTTATTTGAATAAAAACCTGTGCACAAACACATTTTATACATGACTTCAGGGAGGCCACAGGACCCCTGGGCTCCCTAAGCCCCTCAGATTAAGATCTCCTGACCTGGGAGTGAAAGAAAACAAACACACCCCTACCACCTTCCCCTTTCAGACCTCTGGTCCCACCTCAGCCACACCCGTGGGAAGGCAGGTCGACACTCAGCACACGTACTGTCCCAGCTGCAAGGCGGTCAGACGTGTTATACGAAGCAGATCCGCCACAGAGCACCTCTGCTTCCTACCTCCTCCTGGCCCAGAAGGAGATTTAGAAAAAGCACTGAGGAGAACATCAACTCAGCAGAGCAGTCTCGAAGCACAAGGGAGTGCAGAAACAGGAAGCACAAATAAGCCCAGGGAATGACTGACTTCTGACGTTTTTGTTGATAACAGATCTGGGTGAAGTTTCCCTGCTCCCTGCTGATGGCATCTCTGTATCTGCAGGCACTTTCTCTTTGCCTCGCAGTGAAATGCAACTGCTTGTCAGAAGGCCGATCTCTTCTGTCATCCAGAGGTCGCCTTCTCGCGGCTGTCACCCCTGTAACCCTGGACTCTATGCTGATTGTTCCATTGGTTGTTAACACTTCTATAAACGGAGATCTAACTGCCAAGAGTTCAAAATCCCAGTGGTCTGTCACGTCCCACCACCAATTCACTCCCCAGAGTCATCTCTGAAGTGGGTAAAAATGCCACAAACTCAGGACTGAGGATACTACTGTGGGAACATGAAACACATTTAGAACCTTAGAAAGTCTAAATGTAAAGGTATTTGTTTTCCTTTAAAGTCTGATAAGAAAATGACCCTCTTGCTTATCTTGTCTAAAGAATAAAGATGGACAGGTACTTACTGAAGATAATCTACAAAATTTGAGACTGAAGAATGGAATTAAAAGAGAATTGTCTCATGCAGAATAAATACTCGGGTTTGAGAATTTGAGAGGAAAAGGAAATTGATTCAAGAAAAGATCTTATTATTAGAGCTGAGACCATATGCGATTTAGTCAAATTTCTTTTTCTGAAGGCCAGATCACCTTGTACAGACTTGTACAGACACAAGGCTGCAACTTTCTTCTCTATTGATCTACAGAGAGGTCCACAGCCACCACTCCAGACCACCGCATTGTGCAGCACTCAAGATGCTCAGGACTCTCTCCTATGTATCCCCTGGAGTGACTCCCAAATGGTCCATCCACTGGGCCGAGCTCTACATGCTTTTAAACACCCTTTACACCTCTGAAGAGAGCTCTCCTCTCTTCCACATGAAATATCCCCTCACATCTCCTCACTGTTAACATGGCTGCTGGTTTTACAATCAGGCTTAAGATATGGTCTCCTGACTAATATTTCTTATTACAATAAAGGCAACGGTTTTATACAATATCTTACTGGCATTATTAATATGTCAGATGCAGAGAAAGAATTCAAGTATTAAGGCAAATAATTGTCCTCCTAGCCTTATGAATTATCTAAGTATTGTCTCAACTGATAATGAATGTACAGAGCCTTTTCATAGGGAAAAATGGGGAAAAAGGTAAGAAAATTAGATCAAACTTAACTCATAAAATTAGCAGCGGTAGATATTCTTTGAAAGGAAGAACACAAAGGATTATGAATCAGAAAACTGCTTCCAAAGTGAAAGAAAAGAAGCAAAAGCCACCAGAAAATTCTCATGAGTAGACATTTTAGGGAAACCGGATAATCTTTCTGGAAAAACAAATTGGACTTTCATTCAGTTGGTAGAAATCGTGCTATAACTTTTAATCTTTAGAGATTTTAAAAGAATTTAATGTCCACATTTATGAGAAGTTGATAATATGTGTAGAAGTTTCAAGAACCTATAAATGTTAAATACTTTATGTTGTATTCTGCCACCCACCCTTGCCCAGGACCCCTGTCTTCAAAGTCAGCCACTGTGGTTGATTTTCCAGGTATCATTCCAGAGTGTCTTTTTATGGGTATACAAGAAAATGTGAATATATATTTTCCTTCACTCCACATTTTAATACATACGTAGTTGTATAATGTTTCATTACATCTTCCTTATATTCAGTTGAAAAATATCTGGGGGAAAAAACTTCTATCAGGACGTTGTTTCCTACAAAGCAGTCCACTGAGTGGATGATGTACTATAATGCATGTTGCCATTCCATATTGGGATAAACACTAATAGTCAACCATCTTTTGACATTACAAACCATGCTGCAATGCATAACTTTGGCCTATGTTATTCTCCTGCTAAAATCTGTATAGGATAGTTTCTAAAGGATTTGTAGCCTAAAGTATTTCTAACTGAAATAACATTTGATAAGATGTTACCAGTAAGATAGCAGGTACTGAGTTTTTCTGAGGAACCTAGAAGTGGTCATTTCTCTTTATTTTATTATAAATTCAACCTCTCCTCTACCAGATTTCTCCCCGATCTGTGTTTGAAAACATTTTCCAACCTCTTCTACCCTTGTGACTTCTCTATAATCTGTTCCTCTTCTTAGCAGTGTCATTCATTCTCATGCCTACCACAGCCTGACATGGTCTCTAACTGCTGTCTGCTCGTCTCTCTTTGTCCATCATTGCTCAACCCACTCCACTGGAGAAACACTCAACATGGCCAGACATCTTGTTGAGTATGAAAAAATGGATCATGGATGATTCTGACTCACTGAGCCTGGATGAGAGGAGACATCCAGAGAGGAGTTTAAAGTAGCTGGGGAAGGAGAAGAGGATTTAGGTTTCATCCATGGTCATTATTCAGGGGAAGATGCTACTGAGACTTTACATAGGAGCAGGAGAAGACAGAGTTAGATGCAAGTACTTTCAGTGGCCCAGAAATTACAGGTGAACTGAGAGGAAGGGACTCCAAGGGAAGAGCAAGGGAGAGAACACAGTGAGTTGGGAGGTCCAGGGGGTGACAATTTGTGTGGCAGAGCATCCAAAAGGAAGGAGCTACCCAGAGAGAGAACTCCACCACTGCCTGATTATCCCTCTGAGTCTCTGTCGAGTACTAATCTGAGCACACACAGGTGAAATTTCACAAGGCTGGGAAGGAACAATTTCTGCAGAAAGAACAATTACTGGAGAACTGTACATTAAATAATTTCCAAAGTTCATGTATGGCTGAGAATCCTCACCAGCCAGAGTGAAGAAACCTCCTTGAATACATGGGGCATTCAATTAAGACACCAGAAATTGTGCATATTAGAAGTGGAACTAATCACAAGCCCTAGAATAAAGGATACTCTAGGATACTCTAGAACTGCACTAACAAACCTTAAAAATGAGACTTCAAAGGGTCTAAGTGATATGCAAGTAATCGTTTCCTACCAGAAAAAAAAATTTAAATTAACACTATAAAAAACATAGAAAAAAGCCCCACTTCTATCACCCAGGAAACTCCAAGGGATTTAGGGGCATTGTGTGAGACCCCAGGTCAGATACACACACACACACACACACACACACACACACACACACACACACACACACACACACACACATATATATATATATATATATATATATATATACTGCAACTACATTAGAATGTTCAAGAAATGGACTACTTTCTGGAAAATTATGAATTCTCAAGAGCAATTTTTAAAACAACTAAAACAAAAGAAAAATAAGCTAGAAAGCACATAAAATAAGGTTTTTCAACAATTACTTCTGAAAATCATGTATGGGTTATACAAGTAAAAAAAAAAACAACAGCTGACTACAAAAGTAACAAATAGTTTCAGAGAATCAAGAATAGAAGAATAGAGGAAATCTGTATTTTGTGAAAATAATTTAACCCTGATATCAGACATAAATGGTGCAAAACAAAATGACACACCAATTTTATGTGTTGGTGTGAATGTACATTGATACAGGTACTATGAAAAACAATATGGCCATTCCTTAAAAATCTAAAAATAGAACTATCATATGACCCAGAAATTCCACTACTGGGCATATACCATGAGAAAACCATAATTCAAAAAGACACATGCACCCCAATGTTCATTGCAGCACTATTTACTATAGAAAGGGCATGGGAGCAACCTAAGTCTCCATCAACAGATGAATGGATAAAGAAGATGTAGTACATATATAAATGGAATATTACTCAGCCAGTAAAAGGAATGAAATTGGATCATTTGTAGAGACGTGGATGTACCTAGAGACCGTCATACAGAGTGAAGTAAGTTAGAAAGAGAAAAACAAATATCGTATATTAACGGATATATGTGGAATCTATAAAAATGGTACAGATGAACCTATTTCCAAAGCAGAAGTAGAGACACAGACATAGAGAACAGATGTATGGACACCAAGGGGGGAAAAGGGAGGTGGGATGAATTGGGAGATTGGGATTGACATATATACACTACTATGTATAAAATAGATAACTAATGAGAACCTGCTGTATAGCACAGGGAACTCTACTCAATGCACTGTGGAGACCTAAATGAAAAGGAAATCCAAAAAAGAGGGGATATATGCATACATATAGCTGATTCACTTTGCAGTACAGCAGAAACTAACACAACATTGTAAAGCAACTATACCCCAATTTTTAAAATCCTATCTTATTAAAATACTAATTAATATATGAATTGTTGAATGCTAAAGGACATTTTCAGAAATTATGAGATTTCCCAATAGTTAATGAAACGGCACTGAAAATCCTTAAAAATATAACAGTTCAATGGACAAGAATCATAAAGAGTGCACAAAACAGCTGACTTTCTACTTTTAAGATATAGAAAACATATGTATAAATCTCTTTCATAAAAAAGCAACTAAAATTTAAAATAAACGTATTTTAAAGGAATATAGAGAATGAATAAGTAGAAAAAAATCAAATTTACAAAATACCATTTAAAAAGACCAAAAAAAAAGAGAAAATACCATGATTCTGTAGAGCACCAAATATTACAGAGAGATCTACCTTTCTCGATTTTAATTCTAATAAACTTCCAATCAAAATCTTAGTATGTTGTTAAGAAAGTGATTAGGGTTTAGTTGAAAGTCAAGCTAGAATTTTTTTTGAAGAGAATGAGTGAAATGTGCCTTACTAATTATGTATATAAAGCTAAATTAAGAGTGTGGTTCTAATACAGAAAATGGTAAACTACTGTCGACTTTAAAAAAAAAGCACAACGTGAGAGTTGCAAGTTAAGATTTATTTGGGGCAAAATGAGGAGTATAGCCCAGGAGACTGCATTTCAGAGAGCTCTGAGAAACTACTCCAAAGAGGCAGGGGAGAAGATCAGTATATATGTGATTTTGGTGAATGGGGAGTATATGCAATCGAGAACATATATTTTTTGCAGAATGTTTCTGTTAGTCTCGCGAAGGTTGCTGCTAGTCTTGAGAGCAGACCTCACCATGAAAGATCTTAGTGTTTTTCTAGATATGAGAGGATACAAGAATTGGGCTTATAAAATCTTCTTCTGAAAGTATCTCTCTGAAGAGTTGTCCTGCCAGTTTCCCCCGAGCACACAGTGCCTCATTTCTGCTTTCCACCCGGAACTCCTTTCAGGGAGTGTTGAAGGTCAGCGGCTGCAGCAGCTGCACCAGCACATGATTTAATCCTTGTCGAGGTAGATGACAAGTGTCAATTCGTAGCTGAGACTAGCGTTACCCTAAATGTAGATTCTAGGATGAGAGCCTATATGATAAAGGTATTACAGTCAATAGAAGCCATTATGGAGCATACAATAAGTGGTGATGAAAAACTGCGTAGTTAGTTTTCTTTAAAAAGTATTTACATCGTCACCCAGAACCATACATAAAAATAAATTTGATATACATTCAAACAGGGTTTTATTTTTTAAAAATATATAGATGTATATGGTTTCTAGATGGGAAAATCTCAAACATATAAAGGATAGAAGAAAAATTACATAAAAATGGGAAACTTCAAGAGGTTAATATTTGTATAAGTTAATATTTTTAAACTATTTTTTAAAATAAACTATTAGTTTTAAAATATTAAAACATTAATGCAAATTGAGTTAAACAGAAAGAATAAAGCAGATCTAAAACACACACACGAATGATGTGCACAGAAAATTCCTTTGATTAAATAAAAATACCAACATAAAACGTTGATCTCACAAGTGAAAAATAATACAATCTTTTCTACCTTTAGGAAAACTTTCAAAACATGGCACAATTAAATCAAAAGCGGTGAACAGCCACATACATAAATTGGTACATTTCTAGAAAGCAGTTTTTAAAGAGGTGATAATAAACCTCTTGTAATTCCATCCTTAGAATTCTACTACTAACGGGGGAAAAATGATATGGCAACGTGTTTGTACATAGAAAAGGTATTCAAATAGTTTACTTTTAAGATGGAAAAATTGTGAAGAGCCCTAAATCTAGACTCTAACTAGTAAGGAAATGGTTAAACTATATTGCCCAAGTTCCTGACATAACATTATTCAGGCATTATCATAATGTCTATGAAGATACTTAAATACAGGTCAATAAATGTATCACAGCAGCTACTATTTACATTATGTGTTACATATGTTGAACCCGTAACTTTGGGAATCTAATTTAAATCCTCAGAGCAGGCCTGGTAGATGGGTTGTGTCATCTGCAAATCAGATGCCCCATCTTGCATTCTTTCAATGCATTGCTCCAAAAATTATATATTACATTACATTATATATATATGGAGAGAGGGGGAAATCAACAATATTTACATGTGAGTTTATGAGGAGTGTAAATATATAAAACTCTTACTAGCTCTTTCTTTGCGATAGAGATGTGCATAATTCTTATTTTCTTGGTACTTTATAAATTTTGACCACACATTACTCACATAATCAGGGTAAAAACCAATTTAAAAATGCTAAAGCATCCAAAATATAGATGAAAATTTCTGGGATATTATTTTTAATTAGGTAAAGATTTATTGATATTTCTTGAAGTGCATTTAGTTTAGAGTTGTTTAATCAATGTAATTTGAAGATGTTGTTAAGACAGTGTGGGGCCCCACCACAAGAAAAGTTTAAAAACTGGCTTTAACCATCTCAGATAGTCAGGATCATTATTTTTCTAAATCTAAAGTTAGACAGCACAGACTATGGTGCCTATGGAAATACTAACCCTGCTTTATGGATTTTCATATTTCAAAATGTTGTTCTCCACACCTATTGAAACTCATACTACATTAGCATTATATTATAATATTCTATATTTAACTATACAAAAGCCTAAAGATTTTTGGTTGCATAATCTGAGAACTGAATTCATTAAGAGAAAATGACTCAATGGAACATGGAAACCAAGGTAAGCTTTAAACCTTAGTACTCCTTTTTTCCATAATGTATTACATTAATTATTTAAAAATAATTGTTTAAATCCCGTTTCTTCAATTCCTTCAACCTGCAGTTCGTGATCCTTAGGGAGCCCCAGATTAAAGGTCATATATGCTCCTTCATAGCCATCAGGAGAAAGATATTAATACATTGTCAGAGTTGCAATAAGTATTGCTCTAACATGCC
This sequence comes from Grampus griseus, assembly GCF_964374135.1. Classification (NCBI taxonomy): domain Eukaryota; kingdom Metazoa; phylum Chordata; class Mammalia; order Artiodactyla; family Delphinidae; genus Grampus; species Grampus griseus. The sequence goes on along the minus strand of NW_028132950.1, from coordinate 59,294 downwards.
TGACATACAGGGAACAATTTGAACATATTCTGAATCTCACTTGTGTTCACTTGTAATTTTGTCCAGAGAAACAGTTGGTGAATGAATGCACAGCTGCACCCAGAGGAACCTAGCCAGGTGGAAAAACACAAAACACACACTTGCACACACCTCAAACAGCTACCCCACTCGCATCAGACGTTACAGCTTTTTATGGGATTTCAAATCACCCTTCTCTCACTGCTTCACAATCACCCACAAGCTGCAACCCTTCTGCCACCCAGATTAACCAGCAAACTGCAGGCCCTTTTCAAGTTAAAGTGCCATATTGTTGTGGGTGTATATTTAACCATTTAGCACATATAATTACACTACCATTTTTAATAGGGTTTGTCTTAGTTTGGGCTGCTGTAACAAATATACCACAGACTGTGCGGTTTTGACACAAAGATTTATTTCTCACAGTTCTGGAGGCTGGGGAGTCCAAGATCAAGGTGGCAGCACTTGTCTGGTGAGAGCTGTTTCCTGGAGAGGTATTCTCTGGGTGAAAAGCAGAGAAAGCAAGCTCTCGGGTGTCTTTTTATAAGGGCACTAATCCCATTGATGACAGCTCCACTTTCCTGACTCAATTACTTCCTGAACTAACATCACATAACTTCCAAATAACATCACATTGGGAATTGGTCTTCAAAATAGTAATTTTTAGGGGACAGAAATATTCAGTCCCTAGCAGGCCCTTATTTTTTAATGTACCAATGACAGTTTTTGAGTATTGGGCCCTAAACCCATTTCCCCACAAGCCCTGTGGTTTTGCGTTTTTTTGTTGTTGTTTTTCATTTTACAATAGATTTTTTTCAGCTTTATTGTGGTATAATCAAGAAACCTTCATACTCTTTTCCAGAGTGGCTGCACAAATTTACATCCCACCTACAAGTGCACGAGGATTTCTTTTCTCCACATCTTAGCTAACACTCATTCTTTTGTGCTTTTTTTTTTTTTTTTTTTTTTGTAGTACGCAGGCCTCTCACTGTTGTGGCCTCTCCTGTTGCGGAGCACAGGCTCCGGACGCGCAGGCTCAGCGGCCATGGCTCATGGGCCCAGCTGCTCTGCGGCATGTGGGATCTTCCCGGACCGGGACACGAACCCGTCTCCCCTGCATCGGCAGGCGGACTCTCAACCACTGCGCCACTAGGGAAGCCCTCTTTTGTGCTTTTGAGGGCAGCCATCCTAACGGGTGTGAGGTGATATCTCACTGTGGCTTTGATTTTTATTTCCCTGGTGATTACTGATGTTGAACATCTTTTCATGTATTGTTGCCCATTTGCATGTCTTCTTTGGAAAAATATCTATCCAATTCTTCTGCTCATTTTTTAACTAAATTGTTTTTGTTATTGTTGTTTTGCTATTGACTTGTGTGGGTTTTTATACAATAGGCATATTAACCCCTTATTAGATATTTGCAAATACTTTCTCCCATTACATAGTGTGCCTTTTCACTTTGTTGATAGTTTCCCTTGCAGTGTAGAAACCTTTTAATTATATGTACTCCCACCTGTTTATTTTGGCTTTTGTTTTCTTTGTTTTTGGTGTCAAATCCAAAAAAAAAAAAATTGCAAAGACCGGTGTGAAGGAGCCAGTCCCCTATATATTCTTGTAGGAGTTTTATGGTTCCAGATGTTAAATGTTTCTTTAATGCACTTTCAGTTGATTTTTATAAGTGGGACAACATGCACATCCAGTTTTATACATTTGCATGTGGCTGCCAGTTTTTCAAACACAATTTATTGAAGAGACTATCCTTTCTACATTGAGTATTCTTGGCCCTGTTGTCAGACATTAGTTGACTGTACATGCAGGGATTTATTTTAGAGCTCTCCATTCTGTTCCTTTGGTCTGTGTGTCTATGTTGATGCAAGTATTATACTGTTTTGATGACTATAGCTTTGCATTGTAATTTGAAAGCAAGAAGTGTGATTCCTCCAACTTTGTTCTTTTTTCTCAGGATTGCTTTAGGTATTCAGAGTTCTCTGTGGTTCCACACAAATCTTAAGATTGTTTTTTCTATTTTTGTGAATAATGTCATTGGAAATTTGATACATTACATTAATTATTTTTATTACATTAAATCTGTGTGTAGATTGCCTTGGGGAGAATGGAAATGTTGCCAACATTAATTCTTCCAATGTATGAACGTGGAATATCTTTCCAGTTATTTGGTAAACACTTGTACCTAAATCTTTGTCAGCATCTCTGATTATTATCTTTATATGAATTCCCAGAAGTAAAATTACTAGCTCAAACACCATAAATATTTTACAATTTTTAATGCATATTACCAAATGATGCTCCAGAAAAAAGTAGTACCATCTACATTTTTCCAATCCAGCATCTAAGAGTGCTGGTCTCTCTGCATCCTCACCACGTTTACATTTGCATTTTTTTCTGACACCTTGCTAGTTAGATATACCAAAAAAAAAAAAAAGTTACTTTCATATCTGGATCAAGTGTTTATGGAGATTCTGACTACTGAAAATTCTAAGAGAACTTGTAAGGAGGATAATTTTACGTGTTTAGATATGATTTTACTTAACTGTAGCTGTTTCTTCCCTACAAAATTATTTTGAGGATTGAATACAGGAGTGTGTCTGTGTTTATTTTCCTCCTGGGGTTTGAAGCCTCTGCCTGTCACCCTGTTGCTCCCACTTTGTACTTTACTATTGTTCTGCCACTACCCTGCCCTGTCACCTCCCCTAGCCAGAGACAATGTTAGTAACGGAGTTCCACCAGCAATTTGTCAGTGAGCCTAATGAAAAGCACCCACAGGCTGATGATTTTCAGCTGGGTCCTGAGCTATGATTGAATGTGATTTGTCTGGAAAAACTCTCATAAAACTCGAACTCTGTTAGGGAGGGGGTGGGTGATGAGAGAAAACATTGAAACCTGTGGGGGCGGGGGGAAGAGACAACCATTTGGCTCCCAACACCCTGGCCCACTTCTCTCTTAGAGCAACTGAACATTCGATATTTAACTAAGTGCAGGGCTGCCCGAGACTACAGACGTTCCCGGCCTCCTGTGCAGCTGGGTTGTTTGTGAGACTAAGCTCTCCCTCCAAGATGGAAGGAAAGAAATTTGTGCAACTTCTAGGATATTTCCTACATAGGACAGGCAGGCCTTACTTTCTCCTTCTCCCTCTGTCCTACTTCACACTGAAACTGTAGCTCCATCCTGCCCCACGTCCACCCCGGAGGAGGCCAACTCCCCTAGGATGACAGAGCAACAGGGATGACAGAGAAGCTTCCTGAAGTAGCCTTGCGAGAGCAGCACAGGACTGCCTGCCTCCAGATCAGAATGTGAGAGAGATGCAAACTTCTATTTGGCATAATTACGTGGGGGGTGGGGTCGGTGTTTTGCAGCAACTGAACTCTACCAATACAGGAATCGTGGAAGGGGCTCCTCTCTGCACTTGCCATGGGTCAGGCTGCTCCAAGGACTACAGCTGTCTGATGCTTTCATCTCTCTGTTTCATGGGGGGGGGGGTGGGGGGAAGCCAAGCTCAGCAACAATCCAGTATCCTTTCCCGGTGCTTCTCTGGAAATCTAATGGGTGAAGATGGATGCTCCCAACAAAAGGAATCTGGAGCTAATATTTTCTGGGGATACGGTCTTGTTCTTTCCACCACAGCGTGAACCCTGGCTCTTTCCTAAACACATAGCTTGTTTTGAAATGTGCTGTGCTGTTTCCCTGATGATACGTGCAGATTCTAAGTAAATAACTCAGGACACAGACCATCTTACGTCTGTTGTCACTTGAATGTTGCTGGAAAGATGAGTTTAGAACTAACTCCTCTGCTAAACCAATACATTTAAAAGCTTAATTTGGAAAAACAAAAGTTTCCAATTGCGTCATCCACCCACAAAGCGGAACTCAACTCAAGCTTTGGCCTGAGCTCCCCATTCAAGTGCAGGTGTATGGGAATTCCCAGGTGTCTTGTCTTGTCCATGTAACTTCTCATGTACTCTCCAGCCTTATGGACCCACAGTTTTATGTTGAAAAGACAGCCTAATATATAATAAAATATTAAAGTTATTGAGAACATTATAAAACGTTCCATAGTTCATTTGTTCTTTATTTGTTCATGCTTAATTATGTACAGAGTGTCTTTTTTTTCGGGACTGGTTTAAAATATAGTTTATTAATAGGGAATATGAGGTAAGGTAAGGTCAACGGATCACTAGACGACTGTCTCTAAAAAGATGGTTGGTCACTTGCAGCTCCCAAGAGGAGGGGACAGTCCGCACATTGGTCAGCAGGCAGAGGGAGGGAGGGGAATTCGTGACAAGTGCTATTTCTGTGATTCCCCAGGAAGGAACAGGGAGGATGGCGAGTAGATTCAGGACTGAGTAGCCTGTAGGATGTCAGGGGCTGTCCCTGGTGTCTGGGTGTTGAGGGAAGGGAGACAGTGGCCCCCAGTGTGAGAGCCACAGAGGAGGTGGATGGTGAGGGCTCTGGATGGATCGGTTTGTATTTCAAAAGCAGGCCTGGGAGCAGTTCTGAATCCAGGGAGGCTGGAGAGTAGGGACCCAGGGGCCGAGGCAAGGGGACCCGGGCTTGGCACTGGCTTGTCTAGAACAAGGCGAGCCCAGCATGTTCATGTGAGGAGATGTTAAAGCGTCAGGTTTACAGAACATAGATACTTGGTCCACACTAGGGAGCAGCTTAAACGTCCCGTCCTCAGAGACACGTCCCCTCCCTGTGCATCTGCAGTGTCAGCCTCCCCCGCCCATGTGTCCCAGTCATCACCCACCTCATTGCTGCGCAGCACCCAGGGCCGGCCCTGTCAGCACCCACTGTGGCTGCCTCACCCGGAGGAACTCTCCTCACGGGGTCCCAGTCCTATGAGCTCCTCTGCCACCGCTGTCCCCTTTCCCTGCCACCCCAGCCCCTCCCCCGCCCTGCTCTCCTGCTTCCCCTGATGCCTGCTCTTCCCTGCACAGCGCCAACCCTTCTACACACTGTTCTGCTTACTGTCTGTCCCCCTCTGCAGCGTCAGCTCCATGGGAGCAGCAGCAGGGTTGTTTCTTTTTAAATTGTTCTTGTTTTTGCATATTTTATTCTCTGCGAGGCCTACAGCCCAGATCAGTGTGGAGCCCGAGGTAGAGACTCCATAAACACTGAATGAGCAGCTGGTATCATAGCCCGGAACGCGCCTTTTTGTGATTTCCTTGTTGAGAGAGTCTGTCTTCTCGGGACTGCGAATCCCTTCCCCCAGCACAGGCCTGGCACATAGCAGATGTTGGATCAGCATTTTGACGAATGAATATGCCACTCACTGTGCCTAACACAAGGACTCAACAATGATAAACCTTGCTTCTGCCCTCAGGGGACAGTTAAAATCAAGACAACAGCCCCAAAGGAGTTGCTTAGTAAAAACAATGTCATCAAACTGCGACTTAAATGCAGTTTCGGCTCCTCCAGAAATGGAACCGTAATCCAGAGGGTCAGGAATCCTGTGATCAGCACTAGCTAAGCCATCTGCCTGGGAGACCGCTGCCATCCGCTAATGCAAAGAAACCTTGCAGTAACCCACACGAAGCTTTGCCCAGAACAGCTTCCTTGTTTCAGCTCCCTTCTACCTATAAGCGTCTTTCATTTTGTGCAACTCCTCAGAGCTTCTTTCTATCTGCTAAATTGGATCCTGCCTGATTCATAAATCTTCAAATAAAGCCAGTGATTTTAAAATTTTACTCAGTAGAATTTTATTTTACTTTTTTTTTTTAATGGAACTTATAGTTGATTTTCAGGTTATATTTTGCTTCAAGGGATTGTCCTAGAAATAGTCGGGTTTATTACTGCTACGTAACAAACTATTACAAAACTTAGTGGTTTGAAATATAATTTATTATTATCACTGCTAGTTCTGTGGGCTGTCTGTGTTTAATTGCATGCTTCTTGCTTAGAGCTCCTCGTGGTGCTGCAGTTGGAGGGCAGATGAGGCGGTGTCACAGAGAGGCTCCAGCAGGCCCCTCACAGGGCTGGCTGGGGGTCACCTGTGCTGGGGACCAGAGTGTGCACGTGACCTCCGCACGTGGCTTGGTTTCCTCGCAGCAGAGCCTGTGTTTCCATGGACCACATTGTATGAGCAGCAGTCTGATTAAAGAAAGGGTCAGTGGTCAGATCTCTTATAAGGCCGGTTAAGGACTGGCCCAAATTCACCTCTGCAGCTCTCTACGGGTCAAAGCATTCACAGGTCAGATGTAGGAGTTTGGAGAAACAGACCGCTTGTCTCCTCGGGGTGGTGTGCCTCGTTTTGTATAAGGAAGGAAGGAATTGAAGGTGGCTGCCTTTTTAGATAAACCACCACGAAGATTCTGTGATGAATGTTACAACTGAGCAACAGATGTCAGGGCCCAATACAGTCTCGCTGCGCTCTCGGAGTCCAGAAGGTGAAACCCATGAAAAAAGATAATTCCAGAACCTTCCATGAAGGAGGAAATTGTGTGGGAGTTGTCCTCAATATAAACAATTAGAAACTGTGCAAAACACATAGAACAACTTTTTTTGGTCATTGGACAATAGCAAGCAGAGGAGAATGACGCTGGTAGGGACCAACCAGGGACAAGATTGCTGCTTCCTTGGCCTGTATTCCTAAGGGCCTTGCGAGTCTAAGCAGGATCTGAGCTTTGTCTAATACACTAGAGCATCTCTGTGACGTTCAGAGTGAGGGGACGGGTGGGTAGGAGTTAGCACAATCAGGGCTCAGCTTTGCAGCGTTCATAATCTGAGAGCACAGAAAGATAGGAGGCTCCTAGCAGCCCCAGAAGATGCCCACAGGTTTCTATCCACACACGAGGACCATTTACTCGTCACATGAGGTTTGGGTCCTTGGATGAGCCCCAGGCCCTAACACCTAGTGCAGTCTCATTTGCTGAATGAAGTTCCAGAAACTCTCTTGAGATGCAGGATGTGAGGAATGGGTGGGGCTTGGATGGACTCAGGTTGGAGGAAACAGCTTTTTAAGTTTTACAGAGGGGAATGAGGTCTTTCGGGTTGGAAATCCTGCTACCACAGCCCAACCTCCATCAAGTGGAAGGTATTGGTCACAGGTGTACTGAACACGGAGTTTCTTACATCAATGGGAGGAGAGATAGGGAGGAGGTGAAATGCCCCTGAGACGCTTGGACCTGACACCCACCCATGTGACCTCAGCTCTGGGAAGTAGCAGCATAGCATATCTAGGGCTGTCCCCAAATCAGGACAGCAGCGGCTTTCCCTGGGTCTAATTTTGCATCTTTACAATAACCATGAGAAATTTCCAGAAGAACAAGATACCAAGACCTTGAGCAGATTGTCCTTCTGAACACTTCATTCTCAATCAAGGGCAATTCTCTATGACCCGCAGCTATCCCTGCTATACATTCAGTGCTCACTCACCCAGCACATGGCACACATTCACTGAGGCCCTACTGTGTGCTGACCTGGTCCAGACACCAGACGACAGCAGTGGGTGAAACAGGTGGAGGGAGATCCCAATTCACATGCAGGTGACAGACTCATGGGGAAAACAGATTAAAAAATAGAGGAACACAATATCAGGAGGTGATATGTACCATAAAGAAAAGGAAAGTAAACTTTTGAAAATTCCTGAAGAAGGTTAGGGAGCAAACATGTAGAGTACACAGTGTTCTAGGCTGTGAGAATAACAAGTGCAAAGGCCCTGAAGTCACCATGGGCTGCATGTTTGAGAGACTTAGTTTTTAGCTGGAATACTTGTCTTGTGCTCAGTCTGTTTTGCTTTTATTTGTAAGCCTTGATCTCATTTTCCTAGCTCATTAGCTTGAGTTTGATCACATCAACTTGTAAATTCAATTCCAGTGATCAGCAAATTCTACTCCAGAGTTTCAAAATGGAAACATGTGAACTTGGGCCCAGCACTCTGTTAGCAGCTAGCAGGCTGTGGACTGAACCCCCATGATGACTACAGTTAACAAACTTCCCCAGTGTCCTCAGGCCCCTTCCGCTCCACTTCCTCCCCATCTCATCTGGGTCAAAGCTCTGATCCTGCCCCTCTGTCACACCTTCATTTTCTATGCGTAGCTCACCTGTCATCCCCGCCCGAAATTCCCACAGGCTTCTCAAAGTCCTAGGTCCCAAACTGAGCTCATCCTTTGTCTCCTCTTGTGGAATCACTATCAGTGAGGGAGCCCCTTGATGGTCCCACCCTCAAGCTCTAAGACACGACCTCTGCCCCTCCCCCACTCCCTTGCATCCCACCCCATGATCCCATTGATGCAGGACTCCCTGTCATTTTCTCCTTCCACCTTTCTATCTTGAGCTGCCCACCACCCTCTCACTCGTCAATAGATCCCTTTGAAATGAGCACAATTACACATGGAATCACTGATGACACACAGGAAGGTGTTGCTGGGAATTATAGGCAGTATCCCACAGCAGAGGACAGACAAGGGCTCCCTAAGAAGGCAGAACACAGGGCATTATGGTGTCAAGACACCCATAAAGGGAGTGAGGCAGGCATCACACTGTAGCCTTTCCCCACTGATCCCCCACTGTTTCGTGTTTCCAAATTTTGCAAATCCTCAGTGGGCCAGGCTTCCTTGTCTGTGTTAGGGGGATGGCATGCATTAGTGTATCTATCCACTCATTTATTGATCTTGTACTTGGGTCCTGCTCAATGCCAGTCTTTGGCTAGATGAGAACTCATTCTTGTAGAGCCTCTTCAGATGTCACCTTCTCCACGAAGCCCTTCTTGATCTACACACCTTCTCCTGCTTGCCTCTGGCCTCATCTGGGACTCCACGACCCCCAGTGTTGTGATCATTCTTTGAGAAACTCTCCAGCCTGTGAGCTCTGTGAACACGCTGGGCCAGAGAGAGAAACATCTTGAAAAACTGTGATGACTAAGTAACTGAATAGATAAAAGGATTAAACACAGGCCATGTGTAGAGTAAGTTCACCAAAGTTTAATTCGTTCTTCCTCCTCCTTCCCTCCTTCCAGGACTAGGAGCTCAACGGAACTTATTTCACCGTTACCTCATGTAGAACTTCAATGGCCTGGAAGATTTTCATATTTTGTGTACTTTAACACTTTGAAAACATTTCATGGCTGTACTAATCAAAAATGAGAAAATTATACCTTGAGGGGCAGGCATCCTCCTGTGGTGTCTGAGTCAAAACAGGACGACATAATAATATAGGATATTGAGGAGGACTTGGCTTGGGCCCCCCGGGCAGCAGCAAGTAGGGAAACAGAAGCAGAGGGGGGAAGTTCCCACCCCGTCCTCACCATGACACACCTGTCCCTCTTTGTACTGAACTAGACTGATTGTGATTACCTGGAGGTGGACGTGTCTCCTGGCAGATGGCGTCACCTTAGGGGACAGCATTCGAAGTCACTAGGCTTCAGTTCTAAGCTCTCACCCTGACCTACGACAAGTCTTCAGTGCCTTGGATCCCTTGTTTTTAATATTAAGGAATGTGATAGCGAGGCTATGTACATGAGCGTCCAGAGATGGTGGAGGCCGAGTGCCTTGCGTTGGTCACTGGGGGATGCTTCCATCCTGTTAGTGTTTCCCCTGGCATCCCAGCCTGGAATATGGCTGTGTGGGTAGAATATCCAGAGGGAGCCATGAAGGCATCAGAGAGACACTGCCAGTCAGTGTCAGGGCAGCATTGAATTACAGAAGACTGGGCTTTCCTCCAGTCACTTCCTGCTGCCCAGGCCCTCTTACCACTGGCCACATACCCTTACTGAAAACAATCTCCTGGGAACTCAGAGTCACAGCCTGGTGGCCTGGCCACCAGATGGCTGAGGGTGTGTCAGGAGCAGTTTGCCACAGGAGTCTGGGGCCACAGGGCTCTGACATGGGCTGAGGAGTGCAGATGGCATGGCAGGGCTGCACAGCATGGGGTATTGGGTGCCTGGTCTGGGCTGCCATCATCCAGGTCCACATCACCATGAAGTCAACTGCCAGCTTCTGAGCTCAGAAGCTGAGCAGGGTTGAGGCTGGCTAGTACTTGGTGGTGAGACCGACTGGGATGCCCGGTGCTGTAGGCTTTGCCACTTGTCTCTCCTTTCATCTCTCTCTCCCTTTGCCACTGCTGCCCCCCTCCCCTTGAACAGGTGGTCACCTCTTTGGCCGCTGGGTGGTGGCACAAATTGGTGGAGTCTTGGAAAGGGTGTGTGCAGAGTTCTGAGAAAGGGCAACATGGCTGGGCTGGTGTCCTGTGTGCTTGCTGGCAGCTCTGGGTTGGTGGGGCAATTTTGGGCCCTGGAACTGTCTGCATAAAATGGTTACAATAACAATTTTGGTACTCTATTTTCCACATTAAAAAAAAAATGGTAGCACGTGTGTGTGTGTATATATATATTTTTTCTTTTTGCTGCACTGCGCAGCTTATAGGATTTTAGTTCCCCCACCAGGGATCGAACCTGGGTACTTGAAAGAGAGAGGGTGGTGGAGTTCTAACCACTGGACCGCCAGGGAATTTCCTGTGTGTGTATCTTAAGGACTTACAAAGGAAAGTTCTGGGCCAAAGAGAGGAATTAATCACATGATAAAACATGGATGAGCCTCAAATACATGACACTGTATAAAAAGCCAGACATAAAGGCCACAGTTGTATAAATCCATGTACTTGAAATATACAGAAAAAACAAGTCCACAGGGATGAAAAGCACACAGTTAGTTGCCTACGGCTGTGGGGCAGAGAAATAGGAAGTGACTGTTTAAGGGGTCCTAGGTGTCTTTGTAGGGAGATAAAATATTCTGGATCAGATATGATGATGGTTGCACAACTTTGTAAACAGACAATAAATCACTAAACTCTAGAGTGTTCAAAGGGCATTTTATGGTATATGATTTCTATCTCAACTTAAAAACCGGTGAGTAATAAATAATACGTTTTTGAAAAATAATTGGAAACACATATTATCCTCATTGCTTGATTTGGTTCCCACTCTAAGCTTTGTACAAATGAACAAAGACCCCCCCACACACTCCCAAAATGAGACAAGCCCTATTTACTCAGAATTCGTCTATAGAGCACAGGAGTCAGCCACCACCAGTCACATTCGGCTGAGACTCAGGGAAGGCACAGGGATGGGGATGGCTTCTGGGGGAAAAAAAGGGAGGCATGTCCTGATCACAGCTTGTCAAGTGGGGAAGTTGGAGGTGGACTCATAGGAGAATGGGCGTCCCACATGTTTAATTAGGGGACCATATTGATATATTTCTTTCCCCCATTTGGTTCTAAATGGAAAGGATGAAAAATGAGGAAGCTGTGAGTCACTGACTCAACACTGACCCTTGAGGCCTATTGTTGCCGAGGTTGAGGTCTGGTTTTCCACGTTGGTTGTTGCAGGGTGTGGCATAGGGCCTTGTGGCTCGAGGGAGAGGCTCCCCGACTTCCAGGAAGATTTAGAAAATTCTGCATTCCAAAATCCCTCTTTCATCATCTTCAGTCACATACTCTGTGCATACAGAAACTTGAATCACTCTTTTCAAAATTAACTGCAAACAAGGGTAATAATTACTGTAATTTTGAGTAACACTGACAATGGTAATTTTCATTACTATAAATCTCAGGATTTCTCATTTAACTAATGTCCACATTATAGTGAATCGAGCTTGTAACAGAAAAATATCATTACTTTCTTTTCTTTATGCCCAGTATCGCCGTCGGACCATCTGGTCGACCTCACCTCAGCAGCCACCTGGTAAAGCGTCACTAGTGCTAATCTCATCCAGAGGGATTCTTGTGGCACAACGACGAAAGCGCACCTTGACACTCCGGCTCCACCCAGTCCACCATCCGTACCATTTCTCAACACGGGGCAAATAGAAAAGGGGACGCCGGGCCCTCCCCGCGTACACGCAGCTCGAACTGCGGGAAATCTGGTGTGCGGAGCCCCGTGGCCGCTTCGCGTGGAACCTGGAGAAATGAAAGTGGCCACCGGGGAACAGCCCCATCTCCGCGACGGCACTGGGACGGACCCGGACCCCAAGGAGGCGAGGACGTACCGCTGGGCGGCCTCTGGGACGGAGCGTCGCGACTCCGTGGAAAGGAGGACGGGGAGCCCCGGGGTCGCCCTCTCAGTGTCTCCTCCTTTCGGCCACCAGGGTCGATCCCTATTAGGGGGAGAAACGTAAACATTTGGGGGTTAAGGCGATCGGGATCCACGGTGGGGCCGTTGAAAACTGGGCGATGTCTGCGTACATCCGTGTTGTTTCCAACCTCCAGGCGAGTTGGAAAATATGAGAAAGTACGACCACCGGGACACACGGAGGACGACGCCGGACACGGACACCCTCTCCTGGTCACACACAACTGTCTGGGCTGTCCCCGCGGCCCGAGGGGCACCACGGCGTGCTGGTCGACCCATTCAGTATGCCCAACACTTTACAGACCTTAATGCTAGCCTTAGAAGCTATAGACCTGCTCGGCCAATCTCTGGCGGCAACATAAACCGCTCACGCCCCGGTGCCACCGGAACAGGCGCCGCAAGCGTCGCCGGCCTCCCGGAACTCTGCCTCGTGCCCGGCGGCTGAGTCTCAGCCCTCGCGGAGGTCACTGAAGCTCCGGATGGAAGGGACGGTCTCCAAGCTGCCGCCAGTTGGCGCCCGACAAGCGGTGGGAAATCCCGAGGGACGGATCCCGATTGCCGGCCGGAGAGGGTACAGCGCGGGCCGCCCAAACGCCCGAGTTCGTACCGCGGCTTCCGCCCCGGAGCTAGCTCCTGTATCACTACCGCGGGAAGCTACCCCGGCAACAGAAAGAGGGCGGGGTACTGGGAAGACGTCGCCGGGAGGCTGCCACGGAGAAGAGCTCCCCACGCGATTCCCGGCGGGGCGGGCGTACTAGCGGCCCACAGCGCTCGGGCGGGTCCCTGCTCCTGGGAACACTTAGGGATTTTGCGGGGACTTGGGTTCCGTGGACTGTAAAACTGAAACCATAAAAGTACACGTAGAAAACTTGTATGAATGATTTTTATTATGTGGGATAAAAAATGGAGTCCTTGTAAAGAATCTTTTTCTTAAAGTCCAGAAACCATCAAAGAAATGAAAGATAAACTTGACCACAAATTCATCTTTATATATTCATTTTTACGTATTCTACAAGCAAAGTCCAATGATAAGAAGCAAGTGTGTGAGGAACATTTGTGAAAATACATGTGTAATAAGATTACTGATATCAGAATTACTTAATATAAAAACAGAACATTCAGAAAACTTAGTCATTAAGGGGGAAAATTAAAAAATGTTTCTACTAGTTTACAAAGAAAATTTGGCATTTTATAAAATAATGTTGAAATTTAAAACATCGTCAATTCCGGATCCTTGATTAGGCTGTGTGTTTTAAGAAAGGCTGGATTGGGCTTCCCTGGTGGCGCAGTGGTTGAGAGTCCACCTGCCGATGCAGGGGACACGGGTTCGTGCCCCGATCCCGGAAGATCCCACATGCCGCGGAGTGGCTGGGCCCGTGAGCCATGGCCGCTGAGCCTGCGCGTCCGGAGCCTGTGCTCCGCAACGGGAGAGGCCACAACAGTAAGAGGCCCGCGGAACGCAAAAAAAAAAAAAAAAAAAAAAAAGGAGAAAGGCTGGATTATTAAAAATACTGTCTAAAATTCTGAACTTTTGTAAAATTCTTCGGCAAGATTTAGGAAGAGTAAAGCAAGATTTATTTTCCTAAGAGCCAGGTTTCCTGTTTACTGTATCATGAAATAAGTATTTTTAAAATTAATTGTTTGGGTTCAAAAGTAAACTTTTGAAAATCAATAATGGTTTTTATTAGAATAGAAAATCTGCTGCACATGTGCCTTAACATTCCATTTTTCTGCCATTTTATTTGAACATCCATGGGGTATGATTTTCAAGAACACTGTACAAGAGGATCTCTATTTTAATCATTATTTTTGGCTCCCAATTTTCTCTTAACTTAATTTTAGATAAGCCAAAACACCCCAAATAACACACTCTTGCCATATAGACATTTCCTGAAATGTGCTAGAAGCTATATACATTATTGATAAATTTGAAATGAAATGTACTGATAAATACATAAGAAAAAAACAAAATGTATTTTGTTTGTTTTATTATTATGCAAGAATGCACTTTTAAGAAAGAAATGTTCTACCAGATGCAAGAATCTCTGGAAGTTGCATGAAAATATTTTGTATTTAATAACCGAAAATTGTGTACTTCTAGACGTTGGTTATTTTTGTTAAGTTTTCAGAAGCATATTAAATTATGTATTAATTATTTCATCATTGTGACCATTTTTAGAGTTTGCTTCACTCCCAAGTGTAAATTAGAACTCATTAACTCCTGATAGTTTTCTATCAATAAATTATTCTTTTTCTAAAAATAAATAAATTTATTTATTTTTTAAAAAGGATCCTATAATGAAAGAAGCTTCTCTTTTAAAAGGCAGTGATGGACAGGGGTAAGAGTTCTTGTGCAATGTGCAGATAAAATAAAAATGAAGTTGGTTGCTATCGTCATCCTTAGTGCAATTTCACTACTCTGTTTTTTTCAGTATACCTGGAAAATTAAATCTGTGATCACCCTTAAAGTCATATCATTTTTTAAAATACATCTTTATTAGAGTATACTTACTTCACATTACTGTGCTAGTTTCTGTTGCACAAAAAAGCGAATCAGCCATATGCATACACATATCCCCATTTCCCCTCCATCTTAAGCCTTCCTCCCACCCTCCCTATCCCACCCCTCTAGGTCAGCACAAAGCATCGAGCTTTACATTCGGTAGTGTAAATACATCAATGCTACGTTCTCTTCGCCCTCCCACCCCGTGTCATCAAGTCCATTCTCTATGTCTACTTATTTATTCCTGCCCTGCAACTATGTTCATCAGTACCTTTTTTGTTTTTTCAGATTCCATATATATGCGTTAAAATATGGTATTTTTTTTCCTCTTTCTAACTTACTTTAGTCTGTATGACAGACTCTATATCCATCCACCTCATTACAAATAACTCAATTTCGTTTCTTTTTATGGCTGAGTAATATTCCATTGTATATATATGCCACATCTGCCATATCCACTCATCTGTTGATGGACATTTAGGTTGCTTCCATGTCCTGGCTATTGTAAATAGCGCTGCAACGAACATTGTGGTGCATGTTTCTTTTTGAATTATGGTTTTCTTAGGGTATATGTCCAGTAGTGGGATTGCTGGGTCATATGGTAGTTCTATTTTTATTTTTTTAAGGAACCTCCATACTGTTTTCCATAGTGGTTGTATCAATTTACATTCCCACCAACAGTGTGGGAGGGTTCCTTTTTCACCACACCCTTTCCAGAATTTATGGATTCTAGATTTTTTGATCATGGCCATTCTGATTGGCATGAGGTGATACCTCATTGTAGTTTTGATTTGCATTTCTCGAATACTTAATGATGTTTAACATCTTTTCACGTGCCTCTTGGCCATCTGTATGTCTTCCTTGGTGAAATGTCTATTTAGGTCTTCCTCCCATTTTTTAATTGCATTGTTTGTTTTTTTGATATTGAGCTCCATGAGCTCTTTGTATATTTTGGAGATTAATCCTTTGTCTGTTGCTTCATTTGCAAATATTTTCTCCCATTCTAAGGATTGTCTTTTTGTCTTGTTTATGGTTTCGTTTGCTGTGCAAAAGTTTTAAGTTTAATTAAGTCGTATTTGTTTATTTTTGGTTTTATTTCTGTTACTCTAGGAGGTGGGTCAAAAAAGATCTTGCTGTGGTTTATGTCAAAGAGTGTTTTCCTCTAAAAGTTTTGTACTGTGTGGTCTTACATTTAAACCATTTGGAGTTTATTTTTGTGTATGTTGTTAGGGAGTGTTCTAATTTCATTCCTTTACATGTCGCTGTCCAGTTTCCCCAGCATCAATTATTGAAGAGGCTGTCTTTTCCCCATTGTATGTTCTTGCCTCCTTTGTCGTAAATTAGGTGCCCATATGTGTGTGGGTACCTGTACCATCCTGTACCATTGATCTATACTTCTGTTTTTGTGCAAGTACCATACGGTCTTGATTATTGTAGCTTGTGGTATAGTTTGAGGTTAGGGAGCATGATTCCTCCAGCTCCGTTTTTCTTTCTCAAGATTGCTTTGGATATTCGGGGTCTTTTGTGTTTCCATAAGACTTGCAAGATTTTTTGTCCTAATTCTGTGAAGGACGCCATGGTAGTTTGATAGGGATTGCATTGAATCTGTACATTGCTTTGGGTAGTATAGTCATTTTCACAATATTCATTCTTCCAATTCAAGAATATGGTATATATCTCCATCTGCTTATGTCATTTTGATATCTTTCATCAGTGTTTTATAGTTTTCTGAGTACAAGTTTTTCACCTTCTTAGGCAGGTTCATTCCTAGGTAATTTATTCTTTTTGTTGCAATGGTAAATGGGAGTGTTTCCTTAATTTCTCTTTCTGATTTTTCATTTTTTGGTGTATAGGAATGCCAGTGATTTCTGTGCATTACTTTTGTATCCTGCAACCTTACCAAATACAATGATTAGTTCTAAAAGTTTTCTGGTGACATCTTTAGGATCTTCTATGTATAGTATCATGTCATAGGCAAATAGTGAAAATTTTACTTCTTATTTTCCTATTTGGATTCATTTTATTTCTTTTTCTTCTCTGATTGCCACCGCTAGGACTTTCAAAACTATGTTGAATAAGAGTGGCGGGAGTGGACATCCTTGTCTGGTTCCTAATCCTAGTGGAAATGCTTTCAGTTTTTCACCACCGAGTATGAGGCATGTGGTAGGTTTGTCATATATTGCCTTTATTATGTTGAGGTAGGTGCCCTCTATACTCATTTTCTGGAGAGTTTTTATCATAAATCAGTGTTGAATTTTGTGAAAACCTTTTTCTGCATCGATTGAGAAGATCATATGGTTTTTATTCCTGAATTTTTTAATGTGGTGAATCACATTGATTGATTTGCATATAGTGAAGAATCCTTGCATCCCTGGGACAAATCCCACTTGATCATGGTGTATGATCCTTTTAATGTGCTGTTGGATTCTGTTTGCTAGTAGTTTGTTGAGGATTTTTGCATCTATGTTCATCAGTGATATTGCCCTGTAGTTTTCTTTGTTTGATATCTTTTTCTGGTTTTGTTTGGTATCAGGGTGATTGTGGCTTCATAGAATGAATTTGGGAGTGTTTCTCCCTCTGAAGTTTTTTGGAAGCGCTTGAGAATTATCGGTGTTAGCTCTTCCCTAATGTTTGATAGAATTCGCCTGTGAAACTAGCTGGTCCTGGGCTTTTGTTTGTTGGAAGATTTTATATTACGGTTTCAATTTCATTACTTGTGATACATCTGTTTATATTTTCTAATTCTTCCTGGTTCAGTCTTCGAAAATTGTACGTTTACAAGAATTTGTCCATTTCTTCATGGTTTCCCATGTTATTGGCATATACTTGTTCGTAGTAGTCTGTTATAATCCTTTCTATTTCTTATTTTTTAATTAATTAATTAATTTATTTATTTATTTTGGCTGTGTTGGGTCTTCATTTCTGTGTGAGGTCTTTCTCTAGTTGTGGGGAGCGGGGCTACTCTTCATCGTAGTGCGTGGGCCACTCACTGTCGTGGCCTCTCTTGTTGCAGAGCACAGGCTCCAGATGTGCAGGGTCAGTAGTTGTGGCTCTCATGCCCAGTTGCTCTGGGGCATGTGGGATCTTCCCAGACCAGCACGAGAACTCGTGTCCCCTGCATTGGTAGCCAGATTC
Source organism: Grampus griseus (assembly GCF_964374135.1). Classification (NCBI taxonomy): domain Eukaryota; kingdom Metazoa; phylum Chordata; class Mammalia; order Artiodactyla; family Delphinidae; genus Grampus; species Grampus griseus. Next base: position 41,556 of record NW_028132950.1, on the reverse strand, counting down.
TCAACCACTGTGCCACCAGGCAAGCCCAATCCTTTGTATTTCTGCAGTGTCAGTTCTGAATTCTCCTTTTTCATTTCGAATTTTATGATTTGCATCCTCTCCCTTTTTTTCTTGATGAGTCTGTCTAAGGGTTTATGAATTTTGTTTATCTTCTTAAAGAAGCAGCTATTAGTTTTATTGATCTTTGCTATTGTTTTCTTCATTTCTATTTCATTTATTTCTGCTCTGATATTTATGATTTCTTTCCTTCTACTGATTTTGGGTTTTCTTTGTTCTTTTTTTTCTAGCTGTTTTAAGTGTACAGTTAGCTCGTTTATTTGAGATTTTTCTTGTTTCTTGTGGTGAGATTCAATGGCTATAAATTTCCCTCATAGAACAGATTTTGCTATGTCCCATAGGTTTTGGGTCAGTGTGTTTTCACTGTCATGTTTTTCTCTGTATTTTATAATTTCTTGTTTGATTTCTTCAGTGATCTCTTGGTTATTTAGTAGTGCACTGTTTAGCCTCCATGTATGTGTGTTTCTTACAGTATTTTTCTTGTAGTTGAATTCCAATCTCATAGCAGAGTGGTCAGAAAAGATGCTTGATATGATTTCAATTTTTGTAAATTTTCCGAGGCTTGATTTGTGACCCAAGATGTGATGTATCCTGGAGAATGTTCTGTGTGCACTTGAGAAGAAAGTGTATTCTGCCACTTTTGGGTGGCATGTGCTATCAATATCAATTAGGTTTATCTGGTCTATTGTGTCATTTAAAGCTTGTATTTCATTATTTATCTTCTGTTTGGATGATCTGTCCATTGGTGTAAGTGTGGTGTTACAGTCCCCTACTATTATTGTGTTACTGTCGATTTCTCCTTTCATGGTTGTTAGCATTTGCTTTATGTATGGAGGTGCTCCTATGTTGGGTGCATAAACATTTGTAATTGTTATATCTTCTTCTTGGATTGATATTTTGGTCATTGTATGGTGTCCCTCCTTATCTCTTGTAATAGTCTTTATTTTAAAGTGTATTTTATCTGATACAGGTATTGCTACTCGAGGTTTTTTTTTTTAAATTTCAATTTGCATGAAATATCTTTTTCCATCCCTTCACTTTCAGTCTGTATGTGTCCCTAGGTCTGAAGTGGATTTCTTATAGACAGCATATATATGGGTCTTGTTTGTGTATCCATTCATCCAGTCTGTGTCGTTTGGTTGGGGCATTTAATCCATTTACATTCGAGGTTATTATTGATATGTATGTTCCTATTACAATTTTCTTAATTGTTTTGAGTTTGCTTTTGTAGGTCTTTTTCTTCTCTTGTGTTCCCAGCTTAGAGAAGTTTCTTTAGCATTTGTTGTAAAGCTGGTTTGGTGGTGCTGAATTCCGTTAGCTTTTATTTGTCTGAAAAGTTTTTGACTTCTCCATCAAATCTGAATGAGATCCTTGCTGGGTAGAGTAATTTTGGTTGTAGGTTTTTCTCTTTCCTCACTTTAACTATAACACGCCACTGCCTTCTGGCCTGCTGAGTTTCCACTGAAAAATCAGCTGATAACCTTATGGGGATTCCTTTGTATGTTACTTTTGTTTTTCCCTTGCTGCTTTTAATACTTTTTCTTTGAATTTACTTTTTGTTAGTTTGATTAATATGTGTCTTGGCTTGTTTTTCCTTGGGTTTATCCTATATGGAACTGTCTGTGCTTCCTGCACTTGGGTGACTATTTCCCTTGCCATATGAGGAAGTCTTCCACTATAATCTCTTCAAATATTTCCTCAGACACTGTCTTTTTCTCTTCTTCTTCTGAGACGCCTATTATATGAATGTTGGTGAATTAGTGATGTCCCAGAAGTCTCTGAGATTGTCTTCAATTCTTTTGACTCTTTTTTCTTTATTCTGCTCCTCAGCAGTTATTTCCAACATTTTGTCTTCCACCTCACTTATTCTTTCTTCTGATTCTGTTATCCTGTTATTGATTCTTTCTAGTGTATTTTTTATTTCAGTTATTGTGTTGCTCATCTCTGTTTGTTTGTTCTTTAGTTCTTCTAGATCTTTGTTAAACATTTTTTGTATTTTCTCAATCCGTGTCTCCATTCTATTTCCAATATTCTGGATCATCCTTACTATCATTACTCTGAATTATTTTTCAGGTAGGTTGCCTATTTCCTCTTCATTTATTTGGCCCTGTAAGTCTTTATCTTCCTCCTTCAACTATGACATAGCTTTTTGCTGTGTCATTTTTTTTTTTTCTATGATGCGGATTGTGTTCCTGTTATACTGGTTGTTTGGCCTGAGGTTTCCAACCCTGGGGTCTGTAGGCTCTTGGCTAGAGCTTTGTCTTGCTGCTGAGATGAGGAGCTCTATGAGACCTCACTCTGATGAATATTCTCTGGGGTCTGATGTTCTCTGTTAGTCTAGTGCTTTGGACTTGGATCTCCCAGTGCAGGATTTTCCACCCAAACGCAAGATCGAGAATCAAGATCCTGCAAGCCACGTGGGGCAGAAAAAAAAAAAGAGAGAGAGAGAGAAAACAACTGTAACAAAGTAAAATTAGACTAGGAAATTAACAGATATGTTAGAAAGAATATAAAATTAAACATATAGATGAATCAACAACTGGAAGGTACAACAGTACCGCAATAGTAAAAAAGAGGAGGGGGGAAAAGCAAAAAAAAAAAGGTCGGGGTGGAGGGGGAGGACTTTGCTGTGGAGAGCGGGAGCTAAGCAATGGTGAGGTTTGGGCAGTGGGTGGCGCCAATGCTCAGGACCCACAAGGCTGGAAAGAGCCCTGGGGGCTGTGGGGGTGGGGCTTAGGATCAAGAAACAGAAAGGGCCCATGTGCGCCCCCATTCCTGGTCTCAGAGGACAGGGGACCTCACCTGGGATCCCTTCAGGCTTCCTGGGCTCCAGTGGGTAGAGCAAACGCCCTCCTCTCCACGCCTCTCCTCATCCCTTAGGGCCCTTTCCACCTATCTCTCCTAATCACCCTGGCCTCCTTCCTATGCCCCCAGGGCCCATCTGGCCTGCATGAGGCTTTGGAAGTGGGGAAGAGACTTAGGAGCTCAGCAAGCTCTCCGGCCTAAGTGGGTCAGGCGATCGCCCTCCCTTCCTCTCCTACTCTTCCCGGAGAGTCCTTTCCACCTGCCTCTCCTGGCCTCCCTCGCCTGAGGCACACCGATGTTGTCTGGTTTACACTTCTCCTCCCCCTTCAGTCCCCATATGTCCTACCAGTTCACTCTGGGGTTCCTCCCGTCTCCTTGGGGTTCAGAGTTCCCCACCAGCGTCCGGCATGTGCCCTAGTTGTGGGGACACACTAACTCCGCATCTTCCCACACTGCCATCTTGAATACTCCCCCTATTCTTTAAAAAACTTGACATATTCAATGAACCCTAGCAAACACTTTCATAGTCAAAAGAGTTGTCTCCAAACCAAAGTTCAAACTAAATAGTTTTATGGTTTATGATGCCCCGTTTTGATACTCAGAAAATACCTGGTAGTTTTTATAGTTGAAACTCATGCAGATGGGAGCTGTATTTCAGTAACAGGAAATTGTGAATTTTTTCTTAGATGAGAGAAGGCAGCAGGTGGATTCCCTCCCCAGAGCAGTAACAATTGTACATTTTGTGTCATAGTGTTTATTCTAACCAAGATTACTGAGAGTAATGTAACCAGTTTTATATTTACCAAAGAAAACATTATTTCACATGGCAAAATTTCCTAAGTTTACGTGTTCTTTAGGTAAAACTCCAACATGTAGTGTTAAAAAATAATACTTTCCTAACCCATGTCTGGCATAATGTTCTGAAGGGCAGATAGTAAATCTTTTAGGCTTTGTCACATGACCTGTGTTGCATCTACTCAACACTGTTATCGTATCAGGAAAGCAGCTGCAGATAAAAGGTAAATGAATGAACATGGCTGTGCTCCAATAAAAGTTTATTTATTTATAGAAACTGAAATTTGACAGTCATAGAATTCTCACGTCTCACAAATTTTTTTTTTAATATCTTAACAATTAAATTTATAAAAACCATTCTTAACTTACAGGTCCTACCAGCACAGGTTTGGACAGAATTTGGCGCACGGGATGCAGGATGCCATGGCCTGATCTATAGAGCCACAGTGGAGCCGACACTTTTTAGAGATTAACATTCCAATATAAACTGATTGCATTACACACATGCCAGAAAATATTAAAACCAAACAAATACCAAATCACCAAATGCTCCCCATCAAGTCCTCCCCCAAGGTGCCCCAGCCCCCCATGCACGGCCTCCTCATCTTGGCATCCCCAGCCACCGGCAGTGAGTGAAACCTGTCCTTTCCCTGTGCCCCATGTCCTGCCGCGTGCAGGACCCCCATTAGTTCTGAGCAGCAGCTACTTGCTGGGTACATATCCACATCCGTCAAGTCACCAGTACCTACAGTGTCTCCCAGAGGGTCATAAAGCTGCCTTTCCAACCCCACCCCTGGACGTGGAGTCCGGCCACTGAGTCCTGCTTCTCTGACGGCTAATGGCCAGCGGAGCGTGGCAGCTGTTTTGCGCTCTGTGCACCCAAAGGTGGTTGAGACTGTGACCAGATCTTGAGACTCACAGCCAAAGCTTAAGGATGACTGGCATTTCTATTCATGAACCACCTTGTTTTAGCAGGGGACCGAACGCCTTCTACAATATAATTTTATATAACCGTTATTACCAGGATGGAAGCCTGGGGCTGTTCACACCAGAGATAAGGATCAAGGAAGGGACGCGCGGGGTGCGGCGTGGACTTGGTGCCGCAGCAGCGGCCCTGCGCGTAGCACGCAGACAGCGGAGGGGCCGGAGCGTCCTGTCCGCCTGCTCCCTGGGCGCCAGGTCCGCAGGCAGGCGGAGCAGGAAGTGGCATCCTCCCTGCGCCCCCAGACTTACATGGGAGGTTGGACTCAAATGCTCGGGCTGCCGCTGGGCCGGCATGTCCTGGGAAGGAGCGCGGGAGGAGCAGGGAAAGCAGGGGACCTACCGCGGGTTCGGGACCTCGCACGTGCTTCGCCGGCCTCGCAGCCCTCCGCGAAGGGGACACGGGGAGGCAGCTCCAGGGCGCGTGGTGTCAGGTGTCTGCGGAGTTTCCGAAGGGCAGATCCCTGCTCTTCCAGAATCGCGGCTGTGCCCCCAATGTCCCCTGATGCCCCCGACCCTGGACATGCGGGTACAGCACAGCCGGGCTCCGACTCCTCTGTGTCTGAGCTGCTAGATCGTTGAAGGTACCCTGCGCGACACTGGCTGTTTCTCCGCCCGAAGAAGCAGTCAAGCTGCCCGCCCTGTGGCCCTGGAGCGCGGAGTCCTCCCTCTCGTCCTTCTTTCCTTCCCCAACCTCGGGGCACCTGGACTCCCATCCTAGGAACCCGACCGGACCCAGTGCGCGGGCCCTGAAACACTTCTGAAAGGAGGCGGCCCGCGCTATCCGACACCCGCAGGGGCGGCGACGTGACCGCCAGAGGGTCTGGGCAAGTTCTGGGCTGAGAAGTGGAGGCCACCTGGGGACACCTGCTCCAGGCCATGGGCACCTGCCAGGAGCGCGTCCTTGCTCTCTGCCCTTGTTCCACCCTGTGTGCCCTCAAATCAAATTGGGGTTCACCTTTCTTCACTCAAGGCCTTTGCTTTTCCCTGTGCTTCTCCTTGACCACAATGGTCGGGAAGTCACTCTGTGGTCCAAACACTCTGCTGCGTTGTGTTTTGTGTTGAATGGACTCTACATCGGGACACCAGGATGAGACCCGGTGTTAAGGTGGGCGGGGTACTTGCGCAAATAACTGAAGTGAGCAGTGTCAGCATCTCAGGGGCACCCATACCCACAGCTGCACCCTGCCCACCCAACCGCCACCCTAATTCCTTGGGCTCCTCCTGCCTAAACCCCGCAGCAGGCCTAGCTGTGCATTGCATTCTGTGCCTGTGTTTCCCGGGGACCCTCCTGGCTCATCCCTGGCTGTGCACACCCCACCTGGCCTCCCCACCTCGTCCTCCACGAAGCTGCCCTGACAGGCTGTCACCATATAGTTTGCACGCCTTGCTTCTTGCTGGTGATAAACTAACAAAGCATTATTCTGTATCCATCTATTATGATCCACGCTGATTACCCCCATTGTTTGATTATCTGTAACTCATATTTTAGTACTTAGTTGTATTCTAAAGTATTGTGAAGAAAGTTTTCAATTATGTAAAATAATGTCCTTTCAAATGACGCAGAAGGGAGTGTGGCCAGCAGAAACATGGATCCTCAAGTTGTCCAAGCCCCAATCCCCAGTATGAAGATGTAAAGTCACCTGGCAAAAGGGACTTGTGTAGGGTGATTAAGTTAAGCATCTTGAGTTGGGGAGAGCATTCTGGGTTATTTGCGGTGGTGCACTGTGATCACATAGATCCTTGGAAGTGAAAGAGAGAGTTAAGAGGGTCACAGGTGCAGGAGATGGGAGGACGTGACCGAGGCGGGAGTGCAGTGCGTCCTGGGGCCACAAGCAAGGAGTGTGGCGGCTTCTAGAAGCTGGTGAAGGAACAGACCTTCCCCCAGAGCCTCCAGAAGGAACACAGCGCCGTTCACACCTGATGTCCGCACAGTGAGACCCATTTTGGACTTCTGACTCCAGGACTGTAAGAGAAGGAACCTGTGTTATTTGTTATATCAGCAATAGGAAAAAAATACAGGTAGGGAAATGTATCTTTTTGCTCTTTTTAAGTAGGTTTATTATAACACTGGTAAGTCAAATTACCTTGTATCGCGAGTTAGAATGAATAGGGGTGACACTGATAATGTTTCCTCAAAAAAATCATTTTAGAAACCCCTCTCCTGCGAAGAAAGAGCGGATCAGGAGCAGGGGAGACTCAGGGCACCAGGGGGAGCAACTGTGTGCCCAGCACCTGACTGAGGAGTTCTGTGGGCCTCTGAGTGGGACAGGAAGATGCTGAGAGGTTTTGCTGAGGTCTCTGTGTCTGCACCTAACCAGGAGCTGAGCGCTGGGCGTTCATGTGGAAGCAGGGACGATGCCTCACTGTCCTTACTTCTAAAGCAGAGATGACAATACTATCATGTCATAGAGTTGTGTGGAGAATTACATGAAGTAATGTGTGTATTAGCACATATCTCAGGGCACGGAGCAATCCCCGATAAACCATATGAATGACTTCAGATAATTATGTGTTACTTGTTTAAATGGGCCACAGGGTGGTCAGTCTTTGCTTTGGATTCTGGCACTGCTTTGGACCCTTCTCCTCGCTCCTGACTTGTTTCTACTTCTCCATCCCCCTTGATCCACACGGACATAATGACTTCCAGCTGAAACTCCACTTTCCCTTGTATGTGGTTGGAAGGTGGGCAGGAAGGAGCCTTCTTCTGTGCCCAACTGAACCCTTAATTTCAGGATCTTATTTAATTCTCGTAACAAATCACTGAGGCAACACAAATATTCTCCTGATATTCGAGAACACAGAACTGAAATTTGGTGCTTTAGTAACTTGGCCAAATCTCAGAGTGAATGAGTGAGTGACCAAGATTTAAATCCATGCAAGTCTGATTCCTGGGCCCTCACAACCACAGGAAGTTCACCTCCTCTGCTACTCAGAGCTCAGTGATTGTACTGGTGTTTCTTTTGAAGTAGTCTTCAAATTCTGGTCACGGATTTCTCTTATTACCAAAACCCTTTATATTTATTGTAGCAAGCTTTAAAAATATTGAGAATCACGAAACGAGATATTTAAATTCACCTGTAACTCACAACCCAATAAATCTACCTGTAAGAGAGGATCTCTCGTTTTCCATTTCCTTTCCATTTTAAATATTTTCCTGATATAGAAGTTACTAGATTTGTTTCACCAAAATTCTTATTGTTGAACATTTAAGATTATTTCTCATTTTAGACTAAGTGTTCTGATAGTTAAAATATTATACCTAATTATGTATCTAATTTCCCACAAATGAAAACAGAAATTTCTACGTCAAACAGAATCCATTTTAAAGGTTTTTGATTTGCATATACTGCAAAAGGGCCAAGCAGAAAAAATTGAAGAGATGCAGATCTTAATGGGTGAAAGCTAGAGTCTTTGTTAGTGGGTAAGATATTATATAAACAGATTTTTCTCTTCAGAGAAAGGAAAATATTTCAGTCTAAATTTATACAGATAGGTTGTTTTCCTTTCCTGTTTTCTAGTAACACTTTGTATTTCTTCATTTGAATTTTCCCACTTATATATCCTGCCAATTTTTCTGCTACAATGTTTATACTATTATATATTTGTAGGAATTATTTATCAGGAATATCAGACTTCCGTGAAACATGTTATAAATAACATTTTGACTTTGTAGTTCAAAGTCAAACTTTGTAGTTCAAACAAACTTTGTTAGTTTGGTTTGGTTTGGTATTCTTAGTGATAAGAACGGTCAGTCCTCAGTAAATATTGAGTAATGAACAAATGAGTGCAAAGGGGTGATGGCCACAATTTCTTCTGACCTCACCTTGGCCCGGGAGGAAGCCAGTGTAGTACGTTTACAGCTGCCGCTAAACAGCCTCTAGAAATGGCTACTTCTGCTTTTTGCCATGACGAAGGTTTTGGGGAATGAATCTCAGGCCACAACCTCCTGCCGTGTTCCCTTAGTGAGGATTGGTGACTTGCAGCCCTCTGTCTGTCTCTGTTTCCCCAGCAGGTGCTGATCGCTACAGGCTAGGTGGGCTGTGACCTCCTGCCAGGTTCGGCTCTCCTGTGTCCCTGGCTGGCTGTACCAGACTCACAGGAACCCACCTGCTGGAGGGGACAAAGATCTGAAACCATTACCTGCTGGGGGTTCAAATTCGGGAGGCTGGTTGATTTGCATTTGCTTCAGTCAACAAGGGTGTCAGCCTGTCCCTGAACAGAGGGCTGGCCAGGCTACGCTGTCACCTTTCCCTCACAGTCAGCCTCCTGTCGTTCCACCTTGACTCTGCCTGTTCCCTTGCCTTATGGAGACGTCCTACATGTCACAGCCACTGCTGTTCCTCGGCCGATATCAGGAAGTAGATAAGTTCTTCCTGCACTGAACATCCCTGAGGACGTGAGTTATGTGTCCAGCCCTGACCTCAAGGCCACAGTGATGAACAGTGACCTGGTCAACATGGCCATATTGTCAGGGTGGGCACAAGGGGCAAAAGTCCTTGTGACCAGGGAAGTCACACAGAACACGACCTGAGGATGAGGATGGAGTGAGGTTCCCTAGAGGCCAAGGATGCAGAGAGTAAGCCAGACCCCAGGAGAAGCAGAGCCTTCAAAGAAGATGGAGAGAAAATGTGAAAACTGGGTCATGAATGGGAACCCAAAGCAGCGACGGCACCGCAAGAGGAAACCGAGTTGAGAAAGAGAAGAGACATGCAGAAGGAGCGGAGTACAGAGCACCTGGGGGGGGGGGAGATGGAAGGAGTCACGTCAGAAGAGGAGAGAAGTGGAGGGGATGGGAGAGGGGCCCCCGGACGGCAGAGGTCAGGCCAGGGTCCTGCAGAGGACTCTGCAGCCGCAGCCCACCTTCTGCCCACCAGTCACGGAGGGGAAAGCACCTGTGCAGCAGGACATCGTATAACTTAGTAATACTACAGCCCTGGTTAATGAAATCCTCAACTAATACCATTGCTTCAAAAACTGACATAAATACTTACTTTTACTTTTGGTTTAGTTTTTTTTTTTTTTTTTTTTTTTTTTTTTTGTATAAAGACCTGAGCTTTGACTGAACTCCTGCTCCACAGGATAACTCAGCTTATAATTACAGACAGACCTGGGGTGCCTCTCAACTCTGCCTTGTGGGAGCTGTGACTCAGGGCATGTCCCTCACACCTCACCCCCCCCTCAATCCTCAGTGCCCTTATGTGTAAAATGGACATGATAAGATTGTGTTGATCATTAAATAAAAAATTTCCTGTAAAATTCCACAGTGTCTTGGCCATGATAGGCATACAGTGTCATCTTATTATGAATTTTATAGTTCCAGTGTGAAATTAGAGACACTTTACAAAGGGCATCCTGATGACTGGACTGGGTAGAGAGATGGATATTCTTTACCTCACGGGATGAAGCCCTACAACAGTTAGCTTCACTGGGTCTTCATTCTTCTCCATCTTGGCCTGCACTCTTGGTCCTGCCTAGTTCCCCTCTCCTTCCCTCTTTCAGATGTTGTCTATGTTGGTCTCTCTCCAGTGTTGAGTTTTGTCTCCAGTTGTGGCCAGAGTGAAATGGCAGTCATCCACCAGGGGAACACCTGACGAAGATGAACACAGATGGGTGCTAGCTGTCTTGCAAACAGGGAGGTTTCAGAGCTCATTTGTGGTTGATCACATGTCTAAGACCATTTAGAAACCAAAATGGAGTAACTATGCTTCAGGCATCCATATAGAGTCGAGTGGCCATTGTCGATGTGGCTTTACATACATCCCTGCATCACTGAGAACTTGAATTTGGGGGGCTGTATCAAACTCAAGGACACCACTAGCCATTTTCCAAGCAATGTCTGCCAACAGCTGCCAGTTGCAGCCATGGAATTTCAACATCACCGTCCTTCAAAACTATACATTTATTTTGAACCCAAACCAATCCTTGCTTAACAAGCCTCTTACTTCCTACCAACTTCAATCCTACTTCTTGTCAAACAATTTACGTAACATCGCAATTTTTTGGCTTTATACACTTTCCCCATTTTGTAGTCTGTGAGAACACAGTTCAAGTGCTTCTTGGATGTGTGTCTTCTGGGCTGCAGTCATAACAAACCCCAAATAAAAGCCTTTGTTTCAAACATGGCACTGTTCTGGGAATTTGCTGTCAACACAGGGTTGCTTTTCTCTCTGCTTCCTGTGTCTTTGTCATCATTGTCCACGAGACCAAAGTTCACACTCCGTTTCTTCCCAGGACCTCTGCTGACCCTTCATTGATGAAAAAGTGCCTCAGCTGATCAATTTACCCTTAACATGTAGCTATTTTACAGATCTTTTCTTACACATATTGATACTTATGTAACTTGATGCTGTATATCTTGGCAAATCAGTAGACAATTTTTCGAAGTGTGAAAAAACAAAATTCAACAGAGTAAATGTTAAACATCCTATTGGCTTTATTCAGTGATTCTTGAATCTGGCACCATCCAGTCTAGCAGACAGAAATGAGCTCCAAGAGCTAAAGAAGGCAAGAGGTTTTACAGGTGGAAGGGAGCAGAGGCAAGAGAGTTACGATAGGCAGCAGGCTCGTTGCTAATTGCAAGGTTCCTTTCCTTTAGGGGATGGGAGGAGCCTTGCGGACAGATAACCTAAGTAGTCCTGATCAGGAGATTCCTAATTGGATGGTTCAAGATTCCATTTCTGGGAGATAAAAAATCTCTTCCTGGTTGACCTATAAGTCATGTAATTGATACACATACTCACTCTCTCCCACTTCTTACTGTAGAGCAGTGCCCCTGCTTCCATCCATAAGCTCTCTGAAATTGCTGATCTCTACCCATTCGGCAGCATGAGTGACATGCCTAGGTTGAGCCCACCTCTTGCACAAAAGCCAGATATTTGGAGGAGGAATCATATTCTCACCGGAGAGAGCAGAATAAAAAGCTCATGCACTTACTGATGGTGAATGCTTCATCTCAAACAAAGCCATCCTTGGCTACAACTGCTTACTATTGTTGATCTTGCACATTTGTGCTTCCTGGTTTAAAGTGTTTTCTTCTGTGATGAATTGATTATTAAGTGTTCCATATACTTCACCGTGTGCAGGAATTTCACTTTGGTCTTGTCCTAATGACCAAGGGATTAGAAGATTAAACAAGCCTGCCTGATTTATTAAAGATTGATTCTATACAAGATTTCCCATTATATCTCAGCCACATAACTAAAAGTAAACACGGTGAAATAAAACTGCAGCTCTGGCATCACTGTTCTGTGTAGTTCTATACTTTAAAAATATGGCTTCCCTGGTGGCGCAGTGGTTGAGAGTCCGCCTGCCGATGCAGGGGATACGGGTTCATGTCCCGGTCCTACGGGAAGATCCCACATGCCGCAGAGCGGCTGGGCCCATGAGCCATGGTCACTGAGCCTGCGTGTTCGGAGCCTGTGCTCCGCAACGGGAGAGGCCACAACAGTGAGAGGCCCGCGTACATCAAAGAATAAATAAATAAATAAATAAATAATAGATCTTTTCATCAGAGCTTCCTTTCATCCATAGTGGCCGTAATTGGCATGTTTATTACCATGGTGATGGGCTGCTTTGGCTGTTTATACCAGAAGGGTCATGGCTGGAGGCTAATCTTTTTCGGCACAGGCTCGAAAGAAACCCATGTTATCCTCCAAAAGTATATTCCATCTATCCCTAGAAATATCTAATTTCCATTGGTGACTAGTTTTATATACACCAATTGTATGGCTTTGGTTTAACATCAACCTTCTAACAATAAATAAATCCATTTTTGTGTGATGTCAAATTAGGTTGCTCTAAGTTGTGAAACTGATTAATCCCATGATGAATTCCCAAAGCAATGCTTTCCACACTGTAAGTCCTCTCGGGACATGACCTGATCCATTTTTGGTTGAGAGTGGTTTTAGATAACGTGGAAGATAACACACAATTGGAGGGATGACCTTGAGAAAGCAACTTTGTATTTGCTTACATCCCTCAGATATTACAGCCATGAGAAACTAAACTCAGAGAAATAGAGAAAAGAATGGTGGTTTCCAGGTTGGGGTAAAGAGGGAGGGGTTGGGAAAAGGGAACAGGCATTCAACTATAAGATGGATAAGGTCTGAGGATCTAATGTAAACGATGGTGACTATGGTTGATAACGCTGTTTTTGTAACTGAAATTTGCTAAGAGGGTGAAACCTAAATGTTCTCTGACACACACACAATGATAAATATGTGAGGAGACGGGTGTGTTAATTCACTAGGTGGTGGGCATCTTTTCACATTTATACATATTCCAGATCAACATGATGTACACTTTGAATATCTTACAATTTTATGACAATTCTACCTAAATTTAAATCTGAAATTTTAAAACAGATATTGTTGCCGAACCAGGTTCATTTGCCTGATGCACAGCAAGCCAAACACTGAGACGCCAAGTTTGCAGCAGGGAAGGGTTTATTCATGAAGCAGCCAAGTGAGGAGACAGGAGAAGAAATCTCAGATCCACCTCTCCGAAGGTGAGGGCCCAGGATATTTACAGGATAAAGAAGCAGGGCGACTTTAGGCATGAGGAAAGGTGATTGGCGGTGGGGAAAAGGTGAGGTCATCAGTGATGTTCCCAGGTATATCTGGATCACAGGCTTCTATGAGATGCATGTTCATAGATGGAGGCACTCAACATGTTCTGAGATTGGAGATTTAGACCCTCTGACATCAAATGTTCATTCATCAGACCCCTGGGCAGACCCAGTTGTAGGGGTGGTGGGTCCGAGACAGTCTTAGTTAGATGGAACTGAACAGGAACCAACTCGAAGTTCCTTTAAAACTACTTAAACCTCCCTGTTACTATAGTGACCCATAGTCGGAGGCGTTATCTACAGGGATGGTTAAAGTGTTTTGTTATATATTACCCAGGTTACGTGAAGCTTGGAGTGTATGGAATTAAAGAGAGACAGGGAAAATATAACTAAAGTGAGTTCAATCAGCAGAGGCAGGTTTTCAACACGCTATTCCCCTATCTGTTGCTCTGTAACACAAGCTCAAAGATTTCTCTTAGTCACTACTTTCTGTTAACCCAGGAAGGGACATGGTTTCAGTATTACATCCATGAAAAATGGAAGGTCGATAGTGTCTAGCTCCATAACACTTAGGATTATAGGAACTGAGTCAAACATCACACGATCCAAAAGGTTCCCCTGGCTGACAGTATCTGAGCAAGGCTTATTTATTCCTCATTTCTGAATTACCATGTTTACCTGCATTGTTGGCTTAGTGCATGATTTACAAAGAGCTGCACACTGGAAACCTTCTAGAGTGTTCGATCCTATTGTCCCAAAGTAAAATGCTGCATTTGGAGATTACCCTTCGTGGAGACTCCTTTGATTTTTTATATATTAGATTGTAATGAGACATAGGGGGATATCATGGAATAATTTTGTATATATATATTTATGATTTTCTTCAATATGACCCTTTCTCTAGTTAGTAAGAGACATGTATGTTACCTCAAAAAGGATTAGGTTTTTATCACAAGAATGCAAAGAGAAAGAATGGTCCGATGTTCTCCTTTTATATTTTCAAAATAAACTGTTTAAGTCCAGACGGGAAATAGTTGTTTTCAAAGCTATCCCTTTCATTTGCAAGAGGTGAAATTCACTGAATGAAGACAAGGTCCTAGAAAATAAGAATGAGGACACTCTGATAGAAGAGCAGCACAGTGATAACCTGCCCAGCAATAGGAGGAAAGAGGAGGAGAATGACACAGACCACCCTGCCCAGGAGAGGAGACAAGATTCATTCTGGCTGAGAGAGGAGAAGAGGGTGGACAGAGGGCTGTTCTTGGAGGGTTTGCGGCTTCATGGATGAGGGGACATGGCTGGGTTTACTGATGAGGGATGAGAATCATCGTGGAGAGACATTATCCCTCATCAGCAGGGTGTGGGCATCAGGAAACCTCACTGAGACCCGTAGACCCTCTGCAGCCAATGAGTGAGCACCGACCACCATTGCTCAGGGGCACATTGGCTGTCCTGGTCTTTGAGGTTTCCGGTGGCCCTGGGTAACTGCTGTGCTCGTGTATCCTGGACCATCCAGCCGAAGCCCTGATCATCCTTTCCCTGATCCTCTCTGAACTCTAACTGAAAATTCTCCCTTTTCAGTGAGCAGGGGTGTTGGAAACATTCCAATGGTTTGCAAAGTCAGACACAAAATAGAAGAAGGACAAAAAAGGGAATAAAGCATCATTACCAATTTTTTTGAACTCAAAAATTTTTAAAGAACAGAAACTGTTTTCTGAGGGGACAGGAAGCACAGCAGTGGTAGGTGAGGTCTAATGGCGGCTGGGGACTCAGCAGAAGGACTCTCTGAAGGAGGTCCTGGGATCCTATGAAGGCTGGAAAGAGAGTCCATGGCTGACGGTGGGAAGTGACAGCAAGAAATGGGAGCTGCTGGGACAGGATGGGGATCTGCTCCCCTGTGGGCACCTCTTCCCTTCCAGGCAGCTGCTGCGCACAGACGTCAGGCTTCAGGATAATGACTCGGAGGAGCGAGACTTGGCAGGAGGTGTAGCCGGGGAAGGCGGCCACGGGATTCTGCCCACATTAGTGGCAGCTGCTCGTGACCTGGGGCTGCCGGGTAACCTGCAGTGCTTCTGCTGGAAAGACGTTCTGCTTGAACTGATGGCTGATGACTGAGTTCTCTTATGGAGACAGGGGAGAGGGCTGGTCTCTGCTTGGAAGAAGCAGACCCTTCTGGGAAACTAAGAAAATTAGGGGCAGGCGGGGCGTGAAGGAAAGATCCTATGCCACACCCTTTAAGGGGGAAAGGGTCACCGAAAGGAGAGAATGCATTTGGATGGGCTAACAAGTTTATTCGGGAAGGATGTCATAGGAACAATTTTTATGTGTAGTCTGTAAACTAAACGGGGGCTTCTGGGTTATCGGGCCTGAGATGGAGCCCCAGATACGAGTCACGTGGAGTCCATGTTTGTGCTTGAAATGCTGCTAAGCCGGTGGGGAGAGCCCTGTGTGAACAATTCCTTATTAACCCGGCAGAACACCTGCAATGTGCCTGCAAACAGGCGGGGAACACTTGACACTCAGGAGGCATCAGGTAATTGAAGGAAGAGACCCCGTTGCTTGTCTTTGGCTGAGAGAGGACAGTGATGACCCTCATCCAAGGGCTGATGATGAAAACCTGCGACACTGGAAAGGATACATTGTCCTTTGGTGTGGCTTTACTGTGCTCAACTCTACCGTAACTGCTTGCTTTAGATTCCATACTTGTAAAAAAAAATATGGAGAATGAGAGAAAATCAGGGATAACTGGGGTGGGTACT
Source organism: Grampus griseus (assembly GCF_964374135.1). Taxonomy (NCBI): domain Eukaryota; kingdom Metazoa; phylum Chordata; class Mammalia; order Artiodactyla; family Delphinidae; genus Grampus; species Grampus griseus. The sequence continues at coordinate 25,590 of NW_028132950.1, read as the reverse complement.
CTTGGTGTTTGCTCCACTTCCTTTATGAAAAAATAAAGTAAGCCAGTGCTTGAGATGACATATGGAATGCCTGATATAATCACCATTAAATATCTAGTTTCCATGCGCTGAAAGTGACTTCCACCCCATGTGTGCTCGGTAAGACAAGTGACCTGCTCCTGTGTGATGCAGGTCACGGCAGTGGGAAGGGCAGGAATGGAATCATGAGGGTGGATGAGCAGGTGGGATTTCTTATTTCAACTCTGTGAGCCTCTGAAGAATTTGTGGGTGGGTCACACTTAAAGTGTCTGTGCTGGCGCAAGAGACGGTGTGAACTGTACTTTATGGATGGGTAAGTGAAGATCTGAAAGACAAGTTTAAGATCAACCCTATGCAGAGTATCATTTATCTACGGATCCAGGAAAGAAACCAGAGATTTTTGGCTTTTTCAGAAGGCTACATTAGCCACTTCAGTGCCTGATATGTTGGCACTGACCCCTGCACCTTAAACCCAGCCTCACCCACCAAATGTCATGGCGTTTAGAAATGAGAAGGTGGTGAGAGCATGTGGGTGGTGACTTGGATTCTTATTTAGAGAGCGCCCTAGATGGCTGCCATGGTTGTGTGCAGCTACACAGTACAGATTCTTTTTGTTCCTGATATGTCCTCTGATTCCTTTTACTATATCAGGTTCCACAAGTTCATCTTTAGCAGCATCCTGTGCTTCTATCACAAGCCCCCAAAATCATCTCCTTTAAAGAGGCTGCCTCCTTCTCCATCATGCTGCTAGCCTGGGACTTCCCACTGTCTCATAGCCCTTTCCAAGCCCTTTCTTTTTGACATTCTCACAGCTAATGCTCTGACAACAAATGTTACTTTTTCTCACTATTTCCCACTCATGTCAGCCTACAGGTCCTGGGTGTGGATCCCCCCTTATGGTGTCTGTCTATAACCACCACCAGGACCCAGCACACTGTCCTCCTTTCCTTCTGGTCTCTGCCTGACACTCAGCTCTGCTGGGGGCTCCCGGGCTGACTCTTACGTGGATGTCGAGCAGGGCAGTGCACTGTTTGTGCATGGACTCTGGGAGGGTATGTGCTTCCTTTTTGGATTTTTAAAACTTGTAATATGGAGAGATTCTAACTGAACTTGCCACTATACATCTTCATTTACAGAATTCCAGACTTCTTCAATGTAAACCAACATCAGTGACCCAGCCTAATCCAACAGGGAAGTTAAGAGCCAACCCTGCTCCCCTCCGCTCCCAGGTAAGAAGAGCTTTGGTCAACCTCAAGACAAGAAACATGGGTGCTCCTGCTACTGAACCAGGTTCTTGTGTCCTATGCAAAGAAAGCCGAAAACGTGAGACACTGAGGTGCGGCAAAGAAAGGCTTTATTCACAAGGCATCCAAGAGAGAAGAAAGGAGAACAAGTCTCAGATCCCCCTCCCCAAAGGCCAGGGGCTTGAGACATTTGAGAGATAAAGAAGCTGGGTGGCCTTAGGCCTGGGAAAAGGTGACCGGAATTAGGGAAAGGTGAGGTAATTGGTGTTCTGCAGAGGCGTATGAGTAATGTGCTTCTTCGTGGGATGTAGGCTCTAAAGTGGAGGCACTTAGCATGGTCTGAGGGTGGAAATTCTGGTCCTCAGACCTGAAGTGGTCATTCATGGGACAGTTGCACACGCCCAGGTTTGGGGGCAGTGTTCCAAACAAGTCTTAGCCAGCTCAAGCTTGAATTAGACGCAGCTGACTCCAAGTTCCTGAAAAGAACTTGGGTGAAACCTTATTGTTTAGTCAACACAATGCTTGGAGGACATGCAACAAAACAACTAAAGTGAGCTTGCTCACCGAAGGCGGGCTACAAGCAGTGAGGTGTTTAACGAGCTTTAAGACAAGCTCAAGAATTCTGTTAGTCACCAGATTCTGTTAACCGCATGCAGTAGAGTTAACTCCTTTTATAGCAAATGAAGCCAAACTGTAATAAGTTCATCATGGGTGTGATTCCCCTCACTTGGAGTGCTTCCTTTTTCGTCTTTTGTTTTCCCTGGTCTTTGGTGACAATCAGGGCTGACATGCTGAGCACGGTCCTTGCACCAAAGAATCCTGGCCAGATTGTTAGAGGGACCAGAAGAGACATGTGATTGTGTGGACAGCCTAGGCCATCCCAGTGGCTCAGGGAAGACTGTGTTTCCTTCCCTAGCTTCATCTCTGTGCACTTTTTGCCTCAGAACACTGGGACATACGGGGACACGATCTAAGGTGAGCATAAAGTAAAGGGGCTCAGGGACAGTTCACTTGACCTTTCATGCAGACCTTATGGCAGAGAGGAGACAGGAGTCTCGTAGCTTTTCTGCTCAGTTAAGCAGATTCTCCCAGGGCAGATATTTCCCTGGAATTCGTGGTAATGGCATGTGTCCGAATCATGGATTTAGAATTTCAGTTGTTCCCCTTCTTGAATACAGATAATTGGTTGTAAGTAGGAGAATAAGAAAAAATATTTTATACATCCCTGGACATCACACAGATCCCAAAATCAAAACTTATTGCTGAGCCTGAAAATGGACTGAAGCGAAACTAGACTCATTAACTGTGATCACCCTTTCCATTGCTCTGCCATAGATTTCCTGCTTCAGGCTTCTCTCCTAGCAGGAGCAGTAGTGATATAAAAACCTAAATGATTTAGTTTCACACACATGGATTTTTCTGCTCTAGAATAAACAATCATGTTTTAATCTATTCATAACCAAATTTGTTCTGAAGGGGAATTAACATGAGTGGGTTTTGCGTATATTTACACCTTTACTTATAAGCCTGTGTCTTAGTGTCAAGAGACACTAAGACTCTTGACTCTGCAATGTTAGCGGCTCAGGAGGGACGTGGCTCATGATGCCACCGCACTGGAAGGTCTTTGCGGGCACATGGATATGTGTCATCTTGCATCCCTCATGGCATCTGGGTTGGGAGTTGACAATATACACAAACAGGGAGAGGAGGAGTTTCTAGGGCCAATTCAGCTGAGAGTTCCCAAAAATGCAGCAAGTCAAGGGGAGAACAAGCGCCAACAGTAGAGTTGAGGTCAAGAGCAAGAAATACTGGGTAAGGTACCAAACGGCATCTCCTTGATGAGGGTAAGTGGCTTGTGAAGATGGCATAGAAGTTAGAGAAATAGGATCAGGGGAATTGAAAAAAAGGATTCAAGGAGACGTCAGGAGGGTCAGTGAGCAAAATCCCATTTCTTGGCAAACTCTGCATGCTGTTGGAACATGTGATCTGCTGAAAGGGGCCACGAGAGACCACAGGGAGCGCTGGTGAGTTTCTGACGTCTAATGTATACTTTCCAGATGGATTAACAGGAGAATCAATAAACATTGTCTACACTTGACATTTTGATAAATAGAAGTATAGTATTTGCTGAGGTGGCAGGTGTTACCATGGCAGAAATGTAAGTTATATAAGAATATCTTATTTCTTGGGGTGTTTTCACTGCACCTATATTATTAGTTACATAATAATCACAGCTCCCCTGGGTACTGTTCTGTGATAGGCGATCTGACCAAACCCAGTTCCGATACTCTTTTACTCTGTGACACAGGATATATTAACTTAACTCCTCTAAGCCTGGATTTTCTCATTTGTAATACATTGATGATAGCACCTAATCAACAGGGCTATACAAAAGGTTAGAGGAGAGCATAGAGAGGAGATATTTAGCATATGGCCTAGAAGAGTAATTTCTCAATACATATGAACCACTATCACTGTAGACAGATCATTTGGAAGAGACAAATCGTGGAACTTTGGAGAGATAGTCTCAGACCTGGATTCTAGGACCACAGACGATGTTACGAATTCTACCTTCAAAATATCACTTAATTCCCTCATTCAGAACTGCATTATTTTTTGTTAATATATTTATTTATTTATTTTTGGCTGTGTTGGGTCTTCGGTGCTGTGTGCGGGCTTTCTCTAGTTCCGGCGAGCAGGGACTACTCTTCGTGTGGTGTGCACGCTTCTCATTGCAGTGACTTCTCTTGTTGCTGAGCACAGGCTCTAGGCGCTTACACTCAGCAGTTGTGGCACGTGGGCTCAGGAGTTGTGGCTCGCAGGCTCTAGAGTGCAGGCTCAGTCACTGTTGTGCACGGGCTTAGTTGCTCCACAGCATGTGGGATCTTCCCGGACCAGGGCTCAAACCCCTGTCCCCTGCATTTGCAGGTGGATTCTTAACCACTGCACCACCAGGGAAGTCCAGAGCTGTATTATTTTTCCCAATAATACTCCAATACATGCTCTCTTCCTCTTTATCTCGATTCAGTCTACCCCTCACACAGCTATGGACTTCAGTGTGTTTGTTTGTTTTTTCCCAATTATAAAATGACAATGTTGATTTACTTCCTCTTTGAAATTTAAAATTATCCTAAAATAAATAAAATCCCAAGCAATATAATTTATTAAATGACTTTAGTGTTTAAAAAAAGAAAAGAGAAAATAAAATAACTCAAGCCAGCTACTCTTCATGTAGCAGGATGCTCTCCGGGTGCAGTGGCTTTCAGGTGGGGTTGGCCAGCGGCTCTGACTGAGGTGTTGCCAGCAGTCCCCACCCAATATCCTAGACCTGTTTCCACAGTGAGGATTCATACTTCCCTTGTGTAATTGATGACTTTGCAGACAGAAAGTGAACAAAAGGGGAAGCATGGTTGGAGAATCTCAGAGAGAGTCCCCGTGGGAAATATGTGTGACCTCATGAAACAGTCCTGGGAACAAGGCCAATAATCAGAGGGGTTCAGTTGTTCTAGACAAACCTGGTGGCTCTTACTTGAACTGACCCTGACCCAAACAATCCAAATGCCAAGTGGGAATGAAGCTATGAGTAATACCGGTGAACCGTCTAATAAAGGCATATAGGGTAAGAGAATCATATTTTCAGTTCAGCAGGAAAAAGGAAGTCCTGGGAACTTTTCATTTTGTGAGGCACAATACAGCAGAACATCGTGGACCTAGTGGCAATGTGGAAGTGAGCATGAGGTTCACATAAGAACCGGGAAGAAACTAGGGAGCGATTTAGAGGCCGCGGTGGCCCGTGTGGTCAGTGCAGAAACTGGAGTTCCAGATATAGATGATGTCGGTGGTAAACGAAGCAGCAGGGGCTGAACCGGCAGCTCTGAGCAGCCTCCCTGTGTGACAGGCTCACCAGCCCCAGAGGCACGTGAGGCAGCAGGAGGAATTGCTGGGGAGGGGGGCCTGGAGCAGCGTGACAGGAGCAGTGAGAAGCATGTCTGGAGGGGAGAGGGGTCTCACGTGTCAGGGCAGAGTTCAGCCCCCAGGCAGGGGCTTCCTGGAAGATTGCTCCGGACGGGAGCAGCATGGCTCTGGCCAAGGAGAAATGAACATCGACTAAGGATGGAGGGACAATCAAGTCATAGTAGGTCGTGCATAGACAATGAAAGCTGTTAAGGTGTTGTGTAACAGCCCGTCTCCGAGAATCCTAAGGAATGCTGTCGAGCGTAAGTCCCCATGGACCATGAGAGCTGAGAGCCTCTGCTGGGCATGGCCAGTGCACTTGAGAGCTGGTAGGATCAGTACAAACTTACTTTATTATTACTTCATTATTGCAGAGGTAAGGCCCAGACAACCTTCAGATTACATTCATAAACTAAAGTATTTCTGTGTAAAATTTGTGTACATTTTACATATTTTTTTCTGGGTAAGTAAACGCAGTAATATATCAAGATTAACAATACTTATATGTTTGAGGTTCTTTTTTTTTTTTTTTTTTTTTTTTTTTTTTGTCTGTTTGTTTGGTTTAGATTTTTTTTTCTAATTCAATTGGCACTAAAACACCCAAACTGAGTGTCTTAGTCTCCAAGGCGATTATTCAGTTGGTGACTCCAATTAGTATTTTGAGACTCTTTTTGAAATTCTAAAAAAAATAGGAATATCCCCGAAAAGTAATATTTACAATTTTCATCAATTTAGACTTTCCTACTAAGTAGAGGTGAGGCCTGTGATCCTCAACTCTGGCTGCAATATAAAATACTCAGGTAAATGTTTAAATATCCTGCCATCCGGCTGCCCCACTCCTGCACACTCTGCCCTAATTGTTCTCGTGATGTGGAGTCCTCTGTGACAGAAGTTTTGAATCTCCCAGTGTGATTCTAACAGGAATACAAAGATAATTATCAGTAAGCTAATGGGCAAGAAGTTAAGAAAAGTACAACGGATCTCAACTTTATAAAGTACATCTGTCATCTCTGCTCTGCCCCTTCTCTTCTCCAAAACATAAACACACAGGTGCACACACCTCCCCGGTCCCCACCAAGAATCCATCCTCCAGACTTTACTGTATTTGAGCGTCTGCATTCCAACAGCAATGTTAGATTCCAAGGGTTTTCTCTTACTTCTCTCTCCCCTCATCCTCTGCTAGGCTCCTCCCGTGGTGCCCCCTCCCGATTTCTACCAGAGCCCAAGGCTGTGGCCACTCTACTCAGTACCCCACTCCGTGTCTAACATGGGACCTGCCCAGACAAAATCTTAAACATTAGCTGAATTGAGGTAATGAAGTTGCTATTTGTGGTGTCTTACTAGCTGCTTTTTCTGCATGCTGAGACGGCAAGGTTTTGTTCTCATTTTCTGGGTCACTGTTTCACCAAAACCCCAGGTTTCACGCTCCGAGTGTTGTGCTGTCTCGTGCGTACGTGCAGTTGTATCTTCCATATTCTTTTTCCTAATTGTGTTTCTCTCTCGCTCGCTCGCTTTTAGCCATAGAAAAGAAGCTTTCAAACAGACACATGATAATATGAAAATGAGGGGGCGCATTATCCACAGATCCTTGATAACACCCCGCCCCCTGGGGATCCTGCCCATCTCTGCCGCCCCCCTTGTGACCCTCTCCCCATCGCTCCCTGCATCTGATGATACCAATCTCCTCTCAGACCCTAGAACACACCGGGCTCTTTCCAACTCCTGCTCCTGTCCTTTCTGCCTGGAATACTCTTCATCTTGCTCATCACCTGCACATCCTACAAGTCTCACACTCATCTCATCCCCTCAAGGGGACCTTCCAGACACCTTCTCCTGGGGAAGGGAGGATAATTACCTGAAGAGGAAGCTCAGAAATCCTCTCTGGCCTGTGAGGTGACAGCTGTGCAGACCCTCCCTCCACCCCAGTGTCTGACAGTGGTCATTTATTGATATATATTTTTTCTGACAATGTTTAAATTATAAATTGATCTTAGTTGAAGGGATTAAAGAAAAGACATGTGGACATAGTGTGAGAATATTTGTGCCTACAGACACAGAGGCTATGAACACATGAACCGAGTAAAAGTGTAAGTTTTAATTTTTTTGTATTATCCTTAGACTTCTAAAAATCTCCAACATAAGGAGCTCTGTTACCCCTCAATATAATCTTCAGGTATATCAATTATCAAAGGGAAACAACCAAAGTAAATGTTGTCAATATTTATGATTGAAGTAAAAGCAATATTTTGAATGGAAAACAGAAGTTGGCCACTAATCGATGTTCTGTTCTTTCTTTATAATAATTGAAAATTCTCCTTGGCAACATTGATTGACAAGATGAGGAAGTTAAATTTCATAAACTTCTTATAAAGTCTTGGGTTATCCTCATTTATAAATAATGACACTCAGAAGAGAATTCGGGTTTTTAATGTTAAAAGGTTAAATAATAATCACATTATGAATTAATTAATAAACTGGTTAATAAATCAGTTAATAAACTGGTTTATCTTTTTAATGTATTCATTCTACTTTAATGAGCATAATTTATACTTTATAATTGCCTGTGGCATCCTATAAGTGAATTTATATACTTTTGGTAAACTTATTAGATGGAATAGAAAAGTGTATGGTGCACAAAGAGGTTGAATAAATGAAAATATATAATTAAAATCATCTTTGTTGTTATAGCATCTAGACCAGAGAAAGAAAAAGAAATCAGTAAGTATATAGAAGATTTGAATGACACTACTCACCTTGAAGTAATGAACATTTATAGAGTTCTCCACCTAATCATTGCAGAATAAAATAATATTTTTTCTAGTAAATATGGAAAATTTACCAAGATATTTTGCCCAGAATACAGGCTCATTAAATATGAAAATAATCAAAGTATTACAAATTATGTTAAGAGAATTAAACAAGATCTTGCATGCAAGGGCTCAGGTGGGCACATAAGGCTGCTTCCCACCCATCACTCTAACCACAGACAAGGGAAAACAGAGTTTCAGCTGGAAGTCATTAGGCCATTGTGGATCGAGGGGGATGGAGAGGTAGAAACAGACCGTGAGAGAGGAAAAGGGTCCAAAGCAGGACCAGAATCCAGCACTAAGAGTGACCACCCTGGGGCCTATTTAGACAATTGATACAATTATCTCCAATCATTCATTGGGATTACAGTGTTTGCTGCATGGTCTTAGATAAGTGCTAGTAAATACATCATCTCATGTAACTCTCCAAACAGCTCTATGACATAGTTGTATGGTCATCTCTGCTTTAGAAGTAAGGAAAGTGAGGCTAGAGTTGGTTAGGTGGCCTGTCCAACATCACACAAATAGGAAGGGGTAGAGCTAGGATGGGAATGTTTGTGTAATTCAGGACCAGCTTGTGCATTTCCTAGCAGCATCCTCATGTCTAAATGGATGAGCCACACCTCACACAAGCTCCTTTAATTCAGGATTGGGAAATGAACTGTGAAATGTCTCCCACATATTTTGCATAATCTTTTGAAAAATAAAAGGACATATAGGACTTCCCTGGTGGCTCAGTGGTGAAGAATCCACCTGCCAACGCAGAGGACACGGGTTCCAACTCTGGTCTGGGAAGATCCCATGTGCTGCGGAGCAACTAAGCCCGTGGGCCACACCTACTGAGCCCGCAAGCCACAATTACTGGGCTTGCGAGCCACAACTGCTGAAGCGCGAGAGCCTAGAGCCCTTGCTCTGCAACAAGAGAAGCCGCCTCAATGAGAAGCCCGTGTACCACAACAAAGACTCAACGCAGCCAAAAATAAAATAAATAAGAAAATTAATAATAATAAAACATATATATATATAAAAGATTGTTAAAGCATTAAATAAAACACAGCTGTCACTTTCTATCAAGTGTAGTGAGGAAGAGAAAGAAACAAAACTGAAACATTTTAATAATTAATTAGTTAATTAACTAATTCCCATGGTTAACTTTTTTGTTGTTGGCTTCCTTAGATCCTCGTGTGCCTCTCACTGCGGCGGCTTCTCCTGTTGCGGACCTTGGCTCTAGGCGCGAGGGTCTCCGCAGCTGTGCCTCGCGGGCTCAGCTGCTCCTCAGCATGTGAGATCCTCCCAGGCCAGGGATCGAACCCACGTCCCCTGCACTGGCAGGTGGACTCCCAACCACCGGGCCACCAGGGAAGTCCTGGTTCACTTCTATTCTCCACCCCTCAACTTCTGGTGGCTGTGCTCAGCTGCTGGTTAAGGTGCGAATGCACAGACCTTAGGAAGGCCTCCTTCTTCAGCAGAGATGCCCGCAGAGGCTCTAAGCAAGGCTCACAGTGCCTCTCTGCTTGGCCCCCTGAACCTCCTCTCCTCACAACACCCCTGCTGTCAGGAGGATCCGCAGCATCTGCCCACATCTCCCCCTCCCTCTTAGGAGAGTGGCTTCTACATTGATTTCCTGAGCAACATTATCAGTGGGACCCTTCCTCCTTCTAACTCCCAAATACAAGGACATTCCACAAACAGTGTTATACTTTGCTTTTAGAAAGATCCACCTAGGGCTTCCCTGGTGGCACAGTGGTTAATCATCCACCTGCTAATAAAGGGGACATGAGTTTGAGCCCTGGTCTGAGAAGATCCCACATGCCAAAGAGCAACAAAGCCCACACACCACAACTACTGAAGCCCATGTGCCTATAACCCGTGCTCCATAACAAGAGAACCAACCCAATGAGAAACCCGCACGCAGCAATGAAGAGCCGGCACATCATAAATAAATAAATTTATAAAAATAAAAAGATACACTTAAATACCTGCATTAGTTTTCTGTTGTTGATGTAACAAATTACCAAAAGTTCCTTCTCTTACAGTTCTGGAGGTCAGAAATCCAAAATGGATCTGACTGTGCTAGCTTAAAGTGTCATCAGGTCTGTTCCTTCTGGAGGATCTGTTGCAGGGTCTGTTCCCTGCCTTCACCAGTCTCTAGAGGCCACATGATTTCCTGGCTTGCTGGCCCCGCCGGCAATCACATCACTCCCACCTCTGTCCCAGTCCTCACACCTCCTTCTCTGGCTGTGACTCTCTGTCCTTCCTCTTTCATAGCTGAAGACCTTTGTGATTGCTTTGCACCCACAAAACTTATCCAGGAGACCCTCTCCAAGTCAAGATTCTTAATTTAATCTCACCCGCACAAGTTCCTTTAGCTATATGAGGTAATATATTTGTGTGTTGGGGAATTAGGCCATAGGCTTTCTGAAGAGCCATTATTCTGTTGACCAAACTACCCTTTCTGCACAACTTGAAAAAACTTTGTTTTACACTGATGGTAGAAATTTTCACATATTAAAGTATGGGGAAGTCATTCTGGCAGACACATGACTTGAACTTTAGGCTATCCCAAAGAGCCTGTTTGTAGCCTATTCAACATGCACTGCACATCTGCTATTAACCATTAAAGAAAAAATGCATTTAAAAGTAAAATGGAGCAACTATGGTTTAGGCTTTCGAAATGAACTGGGTGACCACTATAGACAAGGTTTCAAACACATTCTTTTATTAGTGAAAACTTGAGTTTTCTGACCTGTATTGTTAGCGAACACAAGTTCATGTGCCTGATGCAGAGTGAGACCAAGGTTTATTGCAGAGCCATGCAAAGGGGATTGGGAGGTTCATGCTCAAAACACTCCAAACTCCCTGAAGGGCTTCAGTTAAGCATGTGTAAGGGCAAGCTTAAGGAGGGGTGAGGTTGGTTGTTGACGCAGGAATCCTTTGTCCACGAAGGTCAGGTCACGATGTTCCTGTAAACCTCCAACAAAAGAAATGTTATTCTCTGTTCTGCAACTTTTTATCTTTATATGAATGGCAAAGTGTTTTACTCTTAAATGTCAGAGCATTGAGAATGGGCTATCCTGTATATTTCAGGCTATAGGTATCATTTTTAACTTGAAGCAAAAACAATAGGTTATATAGGTTAAAGTAAAAAAACAAACAAAAAACAAACAGATCTAATATGAAGTCAGATTGTTCTTCCCAGTTACAGTATCAGACTCAAGGACACCAAGAGCCATTCTCAAAACAGTATCTGCTGGCAGCTGCTACCTGCAACTTCAAGGTCTCCAGGTCTCCCCTTGTAACTATGCAACAATTTCAAACACCAACCAATCCTTTCTTAATAGTCACCCTTACCTCTTGCCAGCTCCAATTATAATTGTTTTCTTAAATTTTTATTTTATATTGGCTTATAGTTGATTAAAAATGTTGTATTATTTTCAGATGGACAGCAAAGTGATTCTGTTATACATATACATGTATCTATTTTTTTCAAATCTCTTTCCCCATTTAGCTTATTACAGAATATTGAGCAGAGTTCCCTGTGGTATACAGTAGGTCCTGGTTGGTTATCTTTTTAAATATAGCAGTGTGTATGTGTCTATCCCAACTTCCCAATCTGTACCCCTCAACCCTTCCGCTCTGGTAACCATAAGTTTATTTTCTAAGTTTGTGTGTTTGTTTCTGTTTTGTAAATAAGTTTATTTGTATCACTTTTGGCTGTACCAATTTAAATTCCCACCAACAGTGTAGGAGGATTCCCTTTTCTTCACACAGTCTCCAGTATTTATTGTTTTTTGATGCTGGTCATTCTGACTGGTGTGAGGTGATGTCTGATTGCAGTTTTGATTTACATTTTGCCAATAATTAGCCATGTTGAGCATCTTTTCATGTGTCTCTTTGCCGTCTGTATGTCTGCTTTAGAGAAATGTCTATTTAGGTGTTCTGCCCATCTTTTCATTGGGTGGTATGTTTTTTGGATATTGAGCCGTGTGAGCTGTTTATAAATTTTGGAGGCTAAACCCTAGTCAGTTGCATCATTTGCAAATATTTTCTCCCATTCTGTGGGTTATCTTTTCATTTTGTTTATGGTTTTCTTTGCTGTGCAAAAACTTTTCCGTTTAATTAGTTCCATTTTGTTTACTTTTGTTTTTATTTCCATTACACTAGGAGACGGATAGTAAAAGATATTGCTTTGATTTATGTCAAAGAGTGTTCTGTCTATATTTAGTGTATAGTGTATATAGTGTCCTCTAAGAGTTTTATAGTATCCAATCTTACATTTAGGTCTTTAATCCATTTTTAGTTTATTTTTGTGTATGGTGTTAAAGAACGTTCTAATTTCATATTTTTTTACATGTAGCTATTCAGTTCTCCCAGCACCAGTTTATTGAAGAGACTGTCTGTCCTTCATCGTATAGTCTTGCCTCCTTTGTCATAGATTAATTGACCATAGGTGGGTGGGTTTATTTCTGGGCTTTCTATCCTGTTCCATTGATCTATATGTCTGTTTTTGTGCCAGTACCATACTGTTTTCATCACTGTAGCTTTGTAGTATAGAGTGAAGTCAAGGAGCCTGATTCCTTGAGCTCTGTTTTTCTTTCTCAAGATTGCTTTTGCTATTCAGGGCCTTTTCTATTTCCATACCAATTTTAAGATTTTTGTTCTAGTTCTGTGAAAAATGCCACCGATAACTTGATAGGGATTGTATTGAAGCTGTAGATTGCCTTGGGTAGTATAGTCATTTTAACAATGTTGATTCTTCCAATCCAAGAACATGGTATATCTTTCCATCTGTTTGTGTCACCTTCGATTTCTTTCATCACTGTCTTATAGTTTTTGGAGTACAGGACTTTTGTCTCCTTACGTAAGTTTATTCCTAGAAAATCCTAAAGATGCTACAAGAAAACTACTAGAGCTCATCAATGAATTCTGTAAATTTGCAGGATACAAAATTGAAACATGGAGATCTGCGTTTCTATACACTATACACTAACAATGAAAGGTCAGAAAGCGAAATGAAAGAAACAAATCCATTTACCATTACATCAAAATATGTATACATATAATTCTTGACAATCAACTTATGTCATTTTGAGGTTTTTGCCTTTATAAGTCTCCCCAATCTTGTAGTCTGGCTGAAGACATTTCAGGTCCTTCTAGAATGTATCTCTCCTGAGCTATAGACCTCATTTTGGTTCAAGTAAAATTCTTTTCTATTCCTAATATAGATTGATTTAGAGAATATTTATATTGACAACACAATTAAAGAGTTTCTTTTTAACATTTCAGAATATAATGAACAGCTAAAATATGAGTTACAGATACTAAAGCCCACTTTCATTTAGTGCACTGAGGCTGCTACAAGGGAAGGGGACAGGTACATTCTCTGGGCCCAGCAAGGAGGGCCTCGACAGCTCTCTGCTCCCCCCAGGAGCTCCGAAGCCCACTGCGCCGCCCCTGGTGGGGGTGGGGACGGCAGCTCAAGCGTCATGGGGACCCTGGGGATATGACTATGAGTTGGGAGGTCCCCGGACCTGCACCCTTCAGAGACCATCTCCGTCGATGACACTCCAAGCTCTGGAACGTCAACCTGAGGTCCTCTTCTTATGGAGCAAGGGATCATGTGACTGAGGTGAAGAAAGCCCAACTGACAGCAGGTGTTTTAATCAAAGTAAGGGTTTATTTACAGATCTCCAAGCAAGGGAGTGGGAGACAAGCCACAGTTACACTCCAATTTGGCTTTTGAGTTAGCGGCTTTTTTAAAGGGAAGAAAAAAGAGGCTGCCATTAATCATCATCATTTGACATGTCTGTGACTCTTTCTTTTCCTTTTTTTAACAAATCGAAGTATAGTTGACTTATTGATACAATATTGTGTTACTTTCTGGTGTATACCAAAGTGATTCAGTTTTATATATATATATATATATATATATATATATATATATATATATATATATATATATATATATATATATAATTTTCCATTATAGGTTATTACAAGATATTGAATATAGTTTCCTGTGCTATGGAGTAAATCCTAGTTAGTTACCTTTTTTATGAACAGAATTGTGTAACTGTTAATCCCATACTATATGTGACATTTGTTCATCATAACTTCAGAAGTCAGGCTGTCTCTGGTTTATGATTCTCAGGCCAGGTGTTCCCCGGCTCAGGGGTCTTTGAGCTCATCTTGCCCTGGAGAAACAACCTGAATTTGGAGTGAACGATGACATCTACAACAGCAACTGGTACACTGATGATGTTCACAACAGAAGTGTAGTCACCTGACTCTGCTTGATGAGTGTTCAGTTAGCACAGGATTGAGGTCAGAGGTGACAAAGAAAAGGAAGAAAGTTTTGGATAGAGAGATCATCTGTAAACTCAGTGAAGGAACTCTGTTTTTTAGGGGGACTTGGATTCACCCTGCAGGACGTGGGAGGACAGCACCTCACTCCTGGTGCCCAGTCCCATCAGCCCCTGGACGGACCCTTGCGCCTGAAGAGGCCCCTCTGGGGAAAGGAGGAGCTGCTGGGACAGCGGCCCCTGAGCCCCTCTCTCTTTTGGCCCATCTCAGGGCTCCGAGTTCCCGGAGGAGCGGAGGCGGAGGCCCAGGTGGGAGCCAGTGGCCCGCGGAGGAAAGAGGAGCCCAGCTCTGCAGCGGCCCGAGTGCAGGAAGCCGGGGTGGTTCTGGTCCCGTTGGGGAAGAGCCTGGGGTCGGAAGGCCTTCTGCGAGGAGGGCGGTGCCGCCCGCTAGCTCCCCACCTCTGCCGCCTTCCCTGTGGGCGGAGGCCTCTGGGCGGCTCGGGACAGGTTGGCGAGGCCTCCTTTCCCGCCGCTCCTCCAGCTCCAGGCCGGGGCCCTGCAGCGGAGCTCTTTGTAGCTGAAGCGCTTGCCCCGCCCGGAAGCCCGGGGAGCGGAGAAGAAAGGCCATGGCCGGGAGCCCTGGTCTCTGCCCGCACCGAGGGGCTCCTCCCAGACCCGCCGGCCAAGCTGCACGAAGAGCTGGTGGATCCACAGCCGCGTCCTCACCACCGGAGGTTCTCATCTTGTCGCAGGAAAAATTCAGAGACAACAGGGAGAAGGAGAAGGCACAGCGAGGATTTCTGGGGCACAGAGGGCCGACGGAGTTGAGCAGCAGCGCCGAGCCCCTTGGACAGGCTGCTTACATGGGACGTTAAAATGAAGGGGCGGAGTATTCATTGGGGAGGGTGGGGCTTGTGGGTCGCACTTCCTGATTTTCACCCAGCTCCACCTTTCTGAGGGGAGGTGGGAGTTTCCTCCTTATTTAGCCTTAGTGGGAAGTGTCCCCGCCCCAGTGCAGGATGGGAACTTCTCATCTGCAACGTTAATTTTATTGTAATGAGGGCATAATGAGCAAAAGGTTACATTTAGAGGCCTGAGATTCCCGGTTTCCCACCTTCCCTTGCCTCCAGGAGACTTGTCATCCCAAAATGTATCATTTTCTGTCCGCCCAGAAGTTCCTGCTTTTCTTTGTCTGCCTACAAACCCCCGTTGTTTACAAGATGTATGGTTTCCTGCCATCTGGCCCCACCCCCTTTCTCTGCTCCCGGCTAGCTCTTTGCCTGCTGGAGCAGCCAGAGGTGCCGCCCTGGGCTCTGGGTTGGTTGGGGGGCAGGTGTGCTTACACTTCTCACTCTGCTGGCTTCCAGGCTGGGGCCAGATAACTGGAGCGGGACGCGCTGGGCCCTGTGCTGTCTGTCCTGAGCCCAGGGCTGGCACTGGACAACAAGGCAGGAGCCAACTACTCGTGCCCAGGCAGGCCCCTTCTTTAATCCTTCATCTCTGGTGTGAAAGAGCCCAGATTTCCCATCCTGGGCAAAAATTATTCTTTAAAAATATTTTGCAGAATGCCTTCTGTTCTCTGCCAATATAAGATGTCGGTTGAGTTAACATTACCAGAGTCATCTGTAGGGATTGTCTGTGAGTAGCAAGGGCGGCTCATAGCCCCAAACCCTTTAGGAGCAGAACATAGCTGTTCGACTCCCCTGGGTCATTAGCCGTCAGAGAAGCTGGAGCCTTACTTGCAGGACTCCAAGTGAAACTGCAGAACGTGTTTCAGGCCTTAGTAGAGCATAGGTTATGCACAGCTCTTGTGCAATCTGTTTGTTTTAGAATGCTCGTCTCTAAGAAGCGCCCCTTCCACTGTGGCTCTATAGATCAGGCCATAAAATCCTACAACCCATGGGCCAAATTCTGCCCCCAACCTGTGCTGTACAACCTGCAAGCTAAAAATGATTTTTGTATTTTTAAATGTTGAAAAAATCTTTAAGTATTTTGCAACATATGAGAATTATATGACATTCGCATTTTAGTGTCTATAAATAATGTTTCATTGGAGCACAGCTCCTTTGTTTACCTTTTATCTGTGGTTGCTTTCCTGCTACAATGGCAGACTTGATGGATAAAGCAGAGGTCATATGGCAAAGTTTAAGATATTCACTCTTTGGCCCTTTAGAAAAGTCTGCCAGCTCCTTCTCTAGAAAAGTAGTATTTTCTTACCACTATATGCTGAGGGTTACACTTAATAAGCATGTAAACTTTTGGTGAATTTTGCCCCTTGAAATAAACCTTGGGTAGCTGTAAAACTGATGACATTACTCTCAGATATCTCATAATAAACCTAGCCACCAAATGTGCAGTTATTATTATGCTGAGAAGGGAATTCATGTGGTGACTTCCTTTATCCAAGAAATCACCACAAATTAGCATAACTGGAATACAGCTCCCATCTGAATTAGAATCAACTGCAGAAACTGCCACATATTTCCAATCCTACAAATGGGGCAGAGTAAACCATAAAACTAGTTTGACCTTTGCATTAGAGACATCCCTTTTAACCGTAGCAGTGTTTGCCAAAGTTTATTGAACATGAAAATCAAAAAACAATAATAATTTATTGATAGAAAACTATCAGAATTTAATAAGTTCCATTTACACTCAGAGGAAAGAAAGCTACAAAAATGGTCACATTGATGACACAATTACTATATAATTTACATATGAAAATTTTATAAAAGCAAAAATAACTAATTAGAATCAAACTATTTTTTGACATTAAATAAAAAGCATTTTCATGCAACTTCCTGGTATACTCTTGCATCTGGTGCACGGTTTCTTTCTTAAAATGCATTCCTGCATAATGGGAACACATAGATAAAGACAGTTTGTATTTTTCTTTTGTATTTATAAGTACATTTTAATTGAACTTTATCAATAGTATATATAGCCTGTAATACATTCTGGGAAATACTGATTTATCTGGTAATAACGAGTTATTTTGAATTGTTTTGAATTATCTAAAATTAAATTAGAATAAAATTAGGACCCCAATAAAATAATCAAAATAGATATCATTTTGTCAAATATCATTTAAAATGGAAACACATTAAATCTTAAATAAAATAGTTGGTAAACGGAATTTTAAGAGGCTTGTAGAGAAAATTTTCTATTCTTATAAAAGATACTGATTTTCAAAAACACAATTTAGAATTCAAACAGTTAAATTTAAAAGTAGTTATTTTACAATGTAGTTAACAGTAAACCTTGCTCTTAGGAAAGGAAATCTAGCTTTCCTCTACTTGCGTCTTGCAGAATAGCTTTCCAAGGGTTCAGAATTCTGTAAAATATTTGTAATAACCCAATCATTCTGAAAATATAATCTTTCAGAGTCCTATAATTGACAATGTTTTAAACATGAATTTTATTTTATCAAGTGCAAATTATCATTGTAGACTAGTTGCAAATATCTTATAATTTTACAATATATGAACACTTGTCAGAAACCTGGAGGGTAGACATACACATGGATCTCTGGGGGGCTGGGCGTTGTCTCTCTGTGAATGATTGTACACGCCCCTGGTGATTGAACACATTCTGAAAGTGGGATTCATACCATGTCTGCAATCATCTACCACCTTCACACATAGTTATGGAGATATTGACAGGTTTTTGGTGGAAAAACAAAGAAAACAAAGCAAACCCTTAGCTACAAAGTCTAAGGTAAGTGATGAACCTATGCCTGCCTCTGAATTCTTGGAATGTTCCTGTCCAGGTACACACAGTTCTTCAGGAATAGCACTCTTGTTAAGATTAAATTAATTCTCTTTTCAGTTATGAGGAAAATATTAAATGAAATTTAACAGCAGTAGAATTAATCGAAGAATCAGAGTTTAATCACAAATCATGTGTTTATGCTAGTGGCCATTCATCCTTGACATGTGCATACGTATTTGAACACTAATATAACAGTTAACCTCATTTGTGTTCCACTATTTAGTTACCATTCAAAGTTAGTTCCTGATTAACCCTAGTGTTTCTAAGTATATTTACAACTTCATAAAGACAGAAAGTCACTAAACACAGATAATAAAGACAGAATTGATCACTAATCGCTGATCAATAATGACTGTATTGAAGGAAAACTGGCCCATTCTTATTGAGCACAAGGTTTCATGGTTTTGAAAACACACGCTCTTACATTTAGGTCTTTAATCCATTTTTAGTTTATTTTTGTGTATGGTGTTAAAGAACGTACCATGTCTGCAATCGTCTTACATATGTCCAAGCACTGACCCACTGAACTGCGGATGCTTTATTTCTTGCTGCTCGTTACCAAAGTTTGCATTCAACATTTCTCCAGATACTTCACCATCTACACATTTCTGCTGTCTATTTGTAACACACCTTCACACAGTTGATATGGTAGAGAATATTTTTTCCTGGACCTCAGCACTCGTGTTTTTGTGTAGTCAGTAGCAGTTGTTTCTGTTCTGAAATGTGCAGTGAGCATCTCTGGATTGGCCGGAGGTGACCAGCTGAGAGACTATAGCAGCTCACTTAACTCCTCCGTCACTGAGAGGCCTGGACGAATGGGACCTTAAGGTCCCTTGTGTTCATTCTTCAGAACATTTCCTGAGAATTGTACACACTGGGGACACATTATGAACAAGACACAAGGGACCCTGCTGTCACGTTGCTGGGCGGAGTACACAGACTCCTGTAAATGAAAGTCTAAGAAAAATATCTTTGAACAGCTCTACCAAGACAACAAAGGTGGCAATGACTGAAGGCCAGAGCGCCCGGGCCGCTGCTGCGGGGACAGCAGGCCAGTCTCACCAGAACGGGACACTCTCTGCTGCTGACTCAGCCTCCTTCATTACAGATGGCATTTGAGATGTGAGGGGAAAAGAAAACTCTAATGTGCAACGGGCTGGGGAGTGTCCAGTGTTAGACGAGGGGGGCCCTGAGGCTTTTCTGAGGAGATAACATCTGAGCCTCCCTCCAGGTGAGTGGAAGCCACCAGCCCTTTGAAGGTCTAGGGCAAGGGCACCCTAGGCAGAGGGAAGAGCAAGGTCACAAAGTTGGAGATGGGTCCAAAGCCGGATGGAGAGAAGACAATGGCTCCAATGTCCTGAGTGAGGGGCATACATGATGGGGTGAGGGTGGAATGGGAGGGATGGGCCGAGTCAGGGCCTGGCTCAGGCTGGGAGTCTGTGGTCTGAGATTTGCTGCTGATGTGAACGCTCCTCTACGTTCCTAGTGCACAATAGATGTCCTGGGCCCACACAGGGGGAAGACCGAGGGTCCAGAAATCATACTGGGCTGGATGCACTAGGCGAGGCACCAGCAAGATCACAGGGTCTGAAATCAGCAGGGGCTTTCGTGACATCAATGAGCCAATTTCTAACACAGGAGACTGAAGGCCAAGTTCAGCAGTCTAGCTCAGCATGAGCGAAAAGGAATTCATTTATAAATTTGCAGAGCCATTGTCTCAAAGAAAAAGTTCATCTTTCTGAAGGTCACATAGAAAGGCTACAAGGGAACCAGACCTTAGAATTCCTACTTCTGTGTAAGACAGTCACCAGGAAATTGCTTGGACATTTTAGGGAATGTGTAGCTTTAAAACAAAGAAAGAAAAGACGGAAAAGTAAGAAGAGTTCAGGGGTGAAGGGGCTCATTCTAAGCCAGCAGGCTGTGTCTGGTGGTAGGCAGCCGCGCAGAGCTGCAAACTCCTTGCCCTGTTGCCAGGATCATTCATATTGTGCTTTTTAGGCGGGGGGATCATTTCTTTCAGCCATCACCTCAGGATCAATATCCTTTCACCTGCAATTTTACTGCTATATTCTTTGAAAGAACATTTCAACAAATCCTCGATTTGAACAGGTATGTTTTGTATTTATTGATTTTTATGCATCCTTCAGTGTATCCTATGCTCTGTCTTCTGCCCTTGGCCTGTCGTGAAACACCTGTCTGAGTTTATCAATGACATCTAATCTCCCTTCCTGTTACCTCTTTTCAATTCTTCTCCACCCTTCTGTGACACAGGTCACTACAGTCACATGCTCATTGCCATGACATTCTGTCCTTCCTTTGGGATGCTTATTATGCCTTCCTGCTTCTCTGATGCATCGTGGTCCGGTGTGTGCTCGGCCCGTCACTCCCAGCAGCCTCCCCCCTCGGTCTTCCCTTTGGAGCCCCTGCCTGCCAGTTCAGCCGTCATTACTGGGCACCAGGTCCCAAGGACTTACCTGCAACCTGACTTAGCCTGTCCCCGAATCTGGGCTCTGTAGCATGTTCCCCTGAATAATTACCATGCATGAAACCTCATTCCTCTCCCTCTTCTTCCCCTCAGTTATAACCCCTGTGGATGCCCCATCTCTCCTGGGCTCCCAGGCTCCATTGTTCAGAATCATCCATGATCCATTTCTCTCTACACCGGAGGTTATCTGGC
The DNA here is from genome assembly GCF_964374135.1 of Grampus griseus. NCBI lineage: Eukaryota > Metazoa > Chordata > Mammalia > Artiodactyla > Delphinidae > Grampus > Grampus griseus. The sequence continues at coordinate 4,817 of NW_028132950.1, read as the reverse complement.
ATGTGGAGTCCAGCTCTAATGGAGTGAGATGAGCAATGATGGGCAGAGGGCAAGGTAGAGACAGGAGGTATGTACCAGGTCAGGCTGTGATTGGGTGAGAATAAAGGGCAGTGCTCAGAAGAAGAGCAGATTATGGAGGTTTTCTGAAGGTAGACAACATTGGGGAATATTTTTAAACACAGGTGGAGATGAGGTCTGATAGAGAGGTTACAGTTTAAAGAAAGCAGAAGTCTCATTGCTAGTTTCCTCAGAAGGACTCAGCTACTCACCATCTTTACATAGTAACATCTTATCAACTGTTTTTTCAGTTAGAGAAAGTCCAGGTTTCACATCCCTTTGAAACTTGTTCCATAAATTTTCTAGCAGTGAAAAATAATAGGCCAAGGTTATGCATGGCGGCGGTGTTTGGAATACCAAAAGATCAGTAAATATTGGCGTTTATTCCCATGTGGATTGGTGAAGTGAGCTGGTGCTGTTCTTTGTGTTTTGTCTAAATCTCCTTCTGAGCCATCGCACAAAGCCCAGCAGAATGTGTGAAGCAGAGGTGCAGTGTGACACGTCTGCTCCTGTTACCGAACACAAGTTCCTGTGCTCGATGCCCAGTGAGGCCAAGCAAGTGGAATGTCAGTGTTTGTAGCAGAGAAAGGTGTATTGCAGGGCCACGTAAGGAGATGGGTGGCTTGTGCCCAACAAAAGCCCAAACTCCCCAAAGGCTTTCAGCAAAGCATTTTGAAAGGCCAGGTGAGGGGGTTGAGGTTGGTTGCTGCAAACTTCTTGGCGCAGGAAAATCCTTTGTCCACGAAGGTGTCACGGTGTTCCTGTAAACCTCCAACAAAAGAAATGTTGTCTGTTCTGCAACTTTTATCTCTAGATGGATGGAAAGTGTTATCCCCTTAAGGGTTAGAGCATTGAGAATGAGCTATGCTGCCTATTTCAGGCTAGAGGCAACATTCTTAACTCAAAGCGAAGGCAATAGAACACAGAGGTTAAAGTAACAAAACATCCACTGTGGAATGAAATTCGTTCTTCCCTATGATGACACTCCTTACAACGTGTCTGATCGCCGTGCAGCTGGGAGAGTGTGTGACCGAACGTCCAACTTCCTTCCCACCAGTGTGGCTGTGATGGGACCAGAGGCCTGAATGGGGAGGTAAGTAGGGACGCCTTAGTCTTCTGTTACCTCCCAGCCAAGGAGATCTTAATCTGCGGGGATTAGGGAGCCCAGGGAACCTGGGCCCTCCCTGAAAGCACGTATAAAATGTGTTTGTGCACAGGCTTTTGTTCATATAAGATTAAAGGCTCTGGGTGCAGCCTCTCCAGAATATTTTATCAACATTTCTAGTCTTTAGTTATTCTTGTGAATTGTACCAGGACGCACAGCTACAGTAATTTCAACACATATTAATTGTTAACTGTACCGAATAAAAGTAAGCTTTCGAGGATTGGAGGAGACCGGTCGTTGAAAAGGTGTAAAAACATTCTGTGAAGTACATCGAATTGAGAGCATTCGAGCCTGCACTATGAGTGTTATCAAATATTTTAATAAATAGTAGTTTGTTTCCCACTTGTGAGCTGCTAGTTTAAGTCTTTGGTTTGTTTCTCCTTTAGTTTCTTTTTCTACATAAGAAAACCGAACTTATCAAGTCTGTCTGTCTGAACAGGATCACAGGAGAAAAATTTCAGGGCTGGTCTCAAGTATATTTTTAGATGGCAGGGCCTGTTTCTGTGGTAAATTGTAAATATTTCATAGACATGATTTTAGATGGCTTTGTGCTCTTCAAAAACTATCCCTCCAAGCTAATGTGCTTGTACTTAATGCACTAATGCATATAAATATTTATGCTTCCGTGGGAAGTGTGGCCAGCTGCTTAAAAACCAAACAAATAAAACAGTAGGGAACTGAAGGATTTGTTTGTTTCATTTTTGGTTTTTTTAATGGACTAAACTTGCCACTTGCTGTTCAATCCATAGAAATGTCCAGTGTATATAGTCTGAACCTTGTCTACTGAGAGCGAGAGTATCTAGGATATCAAGGTAAGTTAGACTCACATGTCTCTCTAATTATACTCTATTTACACTGAGTTAGGTAGTAATATTTATACTCTGTCCCCAGAATGCCAACTCTCTGGTTGCAAAAAATAAGAAATTTGCAAATTATTTAAAATTATGGGTGATGTAGAAAACAATATAAGGCCATCCCTTGCTTTCTGTAGATCCAGATTATCCAGAAATAAAATGCCTTTAGGGACCCAGAGGAGAAATGTTCCGTGGCTCCCTCACTCTTGGTCAGGACCGAAGCCCAGGGCGCCCTGAGCTGCGGCTGCCAGCACGGATGCCCGGCTGCTCAGCGCCGCGGGGGCGTTGCCTGCTGCCCACTCGGCCTCCTTTATTTTATATGGCATTGGACACATGGCAGAAAAAGAGAAATCTCTAAGTTGGCAGAAGCCACCAGGTATGCTACAACGGTGCTTTTTAATATTGGTTTGGGTTGTTTGTTTTTCATGTAGCTCTCCCTGACAGAACAGGCCCCAAAGAGTTTTGAGACTAAAATGTACCTTTTCTTCCACTGACAGACCGTAGTAGCCAAACTAATAAACTCATCCGTCTTTTCTATGAGTCTGACATAAATTCTGACTTGCCTTGGGCAGCTAACTGATTTCCGGCTGACTTAAGCCCAGCGAGTGCTCAAGAAATGTTCTAGTGACTAGAGTAGAAAACAGTGTGCAGCCAGGGTTTCATTAATTGTGCTTCGTGTGTGTTCTGTTTTTAATCCTTACATAAAGATCCATTCTCATCCACAGAATAAACCTACCTGTTGCTTGACTCCGAAATGCATTGGCTAGGCTTTACGACAAGCTAGTTTTATAACACCACATGCACAGTTACTGTTGTTGTGTTTTAATACAAGCAATGCACATTTTAGTTCAAATTTACCCTACTTTAGGGAAATAATTCCCTCGTGGTCCCGTGGTTAGGACTCGTGCTTTCACTGCCAAGGGCGCTGGGGGAGTAAGACCCCAGCGTATAGCCATGTTGCAGGGCCCAAAAAACCCCCCAAAATAACCAAACACATTTCCCTTTCATCCCTGTCAAGGTGTGTGATGTTTATTTGTATAATTTCCCCAACCTTTAAATATTTTTTTTCAAATCTACATTTACACACAAATAACGTAGATTCATTTTCAGTTCTGTTAAATAAATAATTCCTGTTGGTTTGCAACTTGCTGTTCTCATGTAACAGTAAGACTTTGAAATACCACCATTTCCTTTTTCTTTTCTTTTGGTTTTTCCATTGCTGTATAATAGCAGTGCCAAAAAGCTTTCCAGAATCAGGTAATGCTGTTATAAGCATATCCAGTTTCATATTTTATTTCTATCCCTCACTTATTATGCTGATCACTATGTAAATAATTGTGTCTAATTTTTTGTGTATAAATTTTATTTAAAGCTAATAAAGCCCAGTCACCAAGCATTTTTTGTGGTGCCTTTACACAGTCTAGTCTTGTTTCAAATTCCTTACAACTTCCAGGCAAAAACTTCACTGTAAAATTTAGGTTAAACTTTAGGCTGTATCTGGTGCACCTAATTCTGTTATTCAACTTGGTGGTGATGGGCGTTCCCTGGTGGCCTAGGGGTTAGGATGCCGGGCTTTCACTGTGGTGACTGGGTTCAACCCCTGGTTGGGATCCCAAAAGCCATGCAGCGCAGGCAACAATAAAATTCTTGTGGTGATAACCAGTTTTCAGATGAATTAAATAAAAATATCCAGCACATTAATGATAAAACACAGTATTACAAATGAGTTCATAACATGGGGAATTTGCAGACGGAGGACCAGTGGCTGCTGCTCTGTGTCTGAGAATAAGGAGCCTCCCCTCCCCCAAGAAAGAGGCATCTTCTACCTGACACCACGAAGGGGTGACAGGGGCTGTGTCTCAGCAGGGATGAGGGGAGAGAACCAAGTCAGCCAGTAAACGTGCCCCTGAAACTGACCCCTTGCCCGCTCAGTCCTGTTCCAGACGCTCAAGGGCAGGACGACCTCAGCTGAGATGGGCCCTGAACTGGCTCTTAAAGCTTCACACCCTTGTTGCTTCATCTTCCCAAACAATCCCCAAACCGTAAGGGATTTTCTAACTTTAGGACAATGCCTGTAAATTAGTAAATGTTTCCCCAAAGATTGGAGAGATTTTTTATTTAGTTTGATTACAAGTCTTTTAGAACTAATTTTACGGCCAATATCCTCTTTTTCCTTTGCTGCCATCCCCAACACAGCTTTTAAATCTGTTCACAAATAATTCACAGGACACTGAGGTCGGCATTGAAAACGTTACGTTGTGCACATTTGGGGGCTTGTGCGTTTTCATTGTAGGTTTTACAATACATTGGCTTTGGTCAGCGGGTTCCTGAGAGGTTGGGCCCAGGCCTGAAGGCAGCTCCCAGACCCCAGCCCTGGATGCATCATGCTTTGAGATGCAGACCATGTGGCTCAGCCTCTGTGGCCTGGGGAAAATTCTACTACACAGAACAGTATTTCTAGGAAGGCTTGTTGTTGCTGTTATTTTAAACAAAACGTTTCACTGAGGCCTGTTTTGGCCCCTCTGGATTCACACATTACAGTGGTCAGTTCAAGTGCTCTGAGAGGGAAGAGGATCCTCACTCCAGAACGTGCTGGTAAATTCAAAAAGGTTGTAAAGCACTTAATCGGATATAGGTCACTGTGAAACAGTGCTTCGCTAGCCAGGTCACCGACATCCCAAGGAGAGACTTGCTAGGCAGAGAGAGAAGCTTCTTCTTCAGTTCCGAGCCACACCTGGTTC